>NC_140014.1:36863377-37075877 GCF_964263955.1 Coregonus lavaretus
TCCCTCTCTCCCTCTCTTCCATCCCTCTCTCTCATCCCTCTCTCTCATCCCTCTCTCCTTCTCTCCCACCCCTCTCTCCCATCCCTCTCTCCCTCTCTCCCATCCCTCTCTCATCCCACTCTCCCTCTCTCCCATCCCTCTCTCCCATCCTTCTCTCCCATCCCTCTCTCCCATCCTTCTCTCCCATCCCTCTCTCCCATCCCTCTCTCCCTCTCTCCCTCTCTCCCATCCCTCTCTCCCTCTCTCCCATTCTTCTCTCCCATCCCTCTCTCCCATCCCTCTCTCCTTCTCTCCCACCCCTCTCTCCCATCCCTCTCTCCCTCTCTCCCATCCCTCTCTCATCCCACTCTCCCTCTCTCCCATCCCTCCCATCCCTCTCTCCCATCCCTCTCTCCCATCCCTCTCTCCCACCCCTCTCCCTCTCTCCCATCCTTCTCTCCCATCCCTCTCTCCCATCCCTCTCTCCCTCTCTCCCTCTCTCCCATCCTTCTCTCCCATCCCTCTCTCTTATCCCTCTCTCCCTCTCTCCCATCCCTCTCTCCCTCTCTCCTTCTCTCCCATCCCTCTCTCCCTCTCTCCTTCTCTCCCATCCCTCTCTCTTATCCCTCTCTCCCTCTCTCCCATCCCTCTCTCCCTCTCTCCCTCTCTCCTTCTCTCCCATCCCTCTCCCCCTCTCTCCCTCTCTCCCATCCCTCTCTCCCTCTCTCCCTCTCTCCTTCTCTCCCATCCCTCTCGCCCATCCCTCTCTCCCTCTCTCCCATCCCTCTCTCCCTCTCTCCCTCTCTCCTTCTCTCCCATACCACTCTCCCATCCCTCTAGAGAGAGAGAGAGAGAGAGAGTGTTTTTTGTTTCTTCCCTTTCTTTTTTTTTTGGGGGGGGGGGGCATCTCAAAGACATGTGTAACTGTTGTAGACGTGGTGTCATTGACCCTGTTCTTATATCTGCCTTCAAAAACTTTAAACCAGAATGTTTGGTCTTTAAAGGAACTGTCTGAAAGCTGCTCAACACATTTTGTACCAACAGCTGCTGTAAATATGTAATATCAGTTATTTCAATGTGGGGTTACATTTTTTACATTTACATTTTTGTCATTTAGCAGATGCGTTTATCCTGAGTGACTTACAATTAGTGCATTCATCTTAAGATAGCTACTGTAGTTGGGACAACCACATATCACATTTACATTTACGTCATTTAGCAGACGCTCTTATCCAGAGCGACTTACATTATTGAGTGCATACATTATTTTTATTTTTTTCATACTGGCCCCCCCTGGGAATCAAACCCACAACCCTGGCGTTGCAAACGCCATGCTCTACCAACTGAGCTACATCCCTGCCGGCCATCCCCTCCCTTACCCTGGACGACGCTGTGCCAATTGTGCGCCACCCCATGGGTCTCCCGGTCACGGCCGGCTACGACAGAGCCTGGATTCGAACCAGGATCTCTAGTGGCACAGCTAGCACTGCGATGCAGTGCCTTAGACCACTGCGCCACTCGGGAGATAGTAGTCATAGTATGTTCATTTTTCCTCAATAAAGTAGCTATCAGCAATGTCAGAGCTAGTAAGGTGGAAAAAAAGTCAAGTGTGAGTGTTAGTGTTAGTTCAGGAAAGGATTTATTTATTTTTTGTGGGGGGGAGGGGGTTCAGGAATAAGACAAATAAGAACAGGTGCAACGTTAGACATTAGATGATAAGAAAATGATGCAAAGTTTTACTCATGTACTGTCTGTCAGACAGAGAAGTACCTGGATGGCAGTGATGAGGGGTCATGCAGGGGCCATGCAGTCAAATTAAATGCTATCAGGAAATAACTATTGATGCTATCAGTAAATAACCATTGTTGTTATGTTGTTAGTCTGTCTGTTCATCACATGCAGGGTTTCCTGCACTTTCCTCAAAAAAGTGTATTCTATTTTGGCAGACCCTAGTGGTAAGTTCCAAGTTCATTCAGTGTATTCAGTTTACAGCAGGGGGCAGTATGCATCTTAAACTGTGAAGTGACAGAGCAATCTATGGTCTAGCACAATGGTCACCAACCGGTCGATGGTGATCGACTGGTCGATCTTCAAGGCATTTCTAGTTTATCACCAAATATTCATGTAGAAAAGCCAACGATAAAGGCTTGCGCTCCTTTTTTTTTTTCGTGTTGCGCTGTTGCCTGTAGGTGCACTTGATTGAGAAGCCATGCGCACCAGGTAGGCAAGGTGTTGCCATTTTGAAACATTTCATTTGTCTGAAAAGACAAACTCCGGGAGATCTGAGGCTAAATCGAGTGCGCCTACTGTGTTGTCCAATCGGATAGCTCAAATCACGTTGCCTACTTACAGCTCCCACGATCCCGGCCATAGCAAAGTTTAATAGTCTACTAGCCTAAGTGAGATTTCATAACTTTTAAAACCATGACCAGAGAGAGACTGTCAAAGAATACAGTAAAGAGCTGCTGTTTTTATGACTGAGTTCATGTCTAAGTTTTATTCGGCACTGTCAACACTGTTTTTATTCATCACTATTACAAAACATAAAACGTGCCTCTCTCTACTTCCACTCTCGCTGCAGCTACAATGAATGAGCATACACGTTTTTATTATTATTAGCAGCTCGTCGTGTCTATTTTAATATCGAGGAGTATTTCACTTTCTCTGGTCATAGGAACAACGTGAATTTGAGCCTAAGGCAGATGCGGTGCGACTCGAGTTTCGCCATCGGGTGAAAGATTGTGTCCCCTCTCTGATTATTCTCACCGGAGGAAAGGAAGGAGAGAGCAGGGATCGTGAGAGGCAGACCCTCTGCTGCTCTCTCCCTCCCTCCACTGAGACTAATGCCGTGTTCAAGACAACTGGGAGCTCTGAAAAAAACGAGATCCGACTGGGGAAAAAAGTTTTGAACGGTCATCCAACTCGGAAACTCTGGCATCTTTCTAGAGCTCCGACTTCCCAACCTGAAGTTCACTGATATCATTATTTGACCTAGTTTTTTCCGAGTTCCCAATTGTCTTGAAAGCACCATGGCCATCAGATGCAGGTACCATCAGTCCAGTAAAATAAAAAAGCAAATGATTTCAATTTATGCTCAGCTGTGCCTCACAAGTGCTACACCAGCTGATCTATTTTGTTATCAAAGCTCGAGTTATGAAATATAATATGGTCTGAGAATAACAATATTGTCAGGCCAGGCATATAGCCAATATGCTGTGGTAATGTATTAGGCCTACTGCACAAACAAACCTCATTCCCACAGAACAGTTTTTATTAGGTTAATGTTACATTGTTTAAGTCAACAAATTCTGAGCGGTAGATTTTGGCTTGCTTTTTGACTGCGAATGTGATATTGACTCAGAAAAGGTTGGTGACCACTGGTCTATGTCACGCCCTGGCTCTGGGGACTCTTTAATGTTGAGCCAGGGTGTGGACTTGTTATGTTTAGTTTTCTATGGGTTTTGTTCTAGATCGTTTATTTCTATGTTGGCCAGGGTGGTTCCCAATCAGAGACAGCTGTAGCTCGTTGTCTCTGATTGGGGACCATACTTAGGCAGCCTTTTGGCATTTTAGTTTGGTGGGATCTTATTCCGTATGGTTTGTTGTATGACCTAGGACTTCACGTATCGTTTTGTTGTTTTTGTTCGTGTTGTGTACACTTAATAAAGTATGTATGCCTATCACGCTGCGCCTTGGTCCGCTTCTCATAACGATCGTGACAGAAGATCCCACCAAGAGAGGACCAAGCAGCATGCCAAACAGGAGAAGTTGGCGATGTCCCAGGTGGGCGAATGGTGGTCTTGGGAGGACATATTCGCGGGCAGAGGGCCATGGGCAAAAATAAATGCCCAGGCAGGAGAGGAGAAACGGCGCCAACCGTGCCGACGACGGACACGCGAGAGGCAACCCCAAGTCATTTTTTGGGGGCACACGGCGTGGACGACGGGGCTGCTGGAGGCAGCTACAGGGCGCATCGGCGATCTAGGAGAGGAGGCCACCAGGTATGGGGGGCTGGAAGGGTGGTTGGCGGAGCCTAGAGGTAGAGCAGAGCCAACTCCCCGTACTCAGGCTAGACAGCGTGAGACTGGCAGGCTCCGGGTTATGCGGAGCCACGTACTGTGCCGCGAGTGTTCCGGCACAGTCCTGTACGTCCTGTGCGAGCACCACGCACGTGTCGTGCTAAGGTGGGCATGCAGCCAGGACGGAGTGTGCCGGCTCAACGCTCGTGGCCTCCAGTACCCCTCCTCGGTCCCGGATATCCTGCGCCAGTGCCACGTGCTGTAGCGCCAGTACGAGTGCACAGCCCTGTACGTCCTGTGCTGATGCCTCACACACAGGGTGTGGAGATAGGCATTCAGCCAGGACGGGTTGTGTCAGCTCTCCGCTCCAGACCTCCAATCCGCCTCCACAGCCAGGTCCGGCCTGTTCCTGTCCCTCGCACCAAGCCTGTGGTGCGCGTCGTCAGCCCGGTCCGGCCTGTTCCTGTCCCTCGCACCAAGCCTGTGGTGCGTGTCGTCAGCCCGGTCCGGCCTGTTCCTGTCCCTCGCACCAAGCCTGTGGTGCGCGTCGTCAGCCCGGTCCGGCCTGTTCCTGTCCCTCGCACCAAGCCTGTGGTGCGCGTCGCCAGCCCGGTCCGGCCTGTTCCTGTTCCTCGCACCAAGCCTGTGGTGCGCGTCGTCAGCCCGGTCCGGCCTGTTCCTGTCCCTCGCACCAAGCCTGTGGTGCGCGTCGCCAGCCCGGTCCGGCCTGTTCCTGCTCCCCGCACCAAGCCTGTGATGCGCGTCGTCAGCCCGATCCGGCCTGTTCCTGCTCCCCGTACCAAGCCAGTGGTGCGCGTCGTCAGCCCGGTCCGGCCTGTTCCTGCTCCCCGCACCAAGCCAGTGGTGCGCGTCGTCAGCCCGGTCCGGCCCGTTCCTGCTCCCCGCACCAGGCCAGTGGTGCGCGTCGTCAGCCCGGTCCGGCCTGTTCCTGCTCCCCGCACCAAGCCAGTGGTGCGCGTCGTCAGCCCGGTCCGGCCCGTTCCTGCTCCCCGCACCAGGCCAGTGGTGCGCGTCGTCAGCCCGGTCCGGCCCGTTCCTGCTCCCCGCACCAAGCCAGTGGTGCGCGTCGTCAGTCCGGCACAGTCCGTGCCTGTTCCACCGGTGCCTGGTCCGGCACCGGTCAGCTGCTCCACTCCGGAGCCAGAGCAATCCGCTCCACCGGTGTCCAGTCCAGCTCCGGCCAGCGGGGCCAGACCAGACCAGGGGCGCTACGGGGGGGTAGAGGGAGAGTGGTGGTCACGCCCGGAGCCGGATCCGCCTCCGAGGCGGAATGCCCACCCGGCCCCTCCCCTGTTGTGGTTGGTTGGCGCGGTCGCAATCCGCGCCTTTGGGGGGGGTACTGTCACGCCCTGGCTCTGGGGACTCTTTAATGATGAGCCAGGGTGTGGACTTGTTATGTTTAGTTTTCTATGGGTTTTGTTCTAGATCGTTTATTTCTATGTTGGCCAGGGTGGTTCCCAATCAGAGACAGCTGTAGCTCGTTGTCTCTGATTGGGGTCCATACATAGGCAGCATTTTGGCATTTTAGTTTGGTGGGATCTTGTTCCATATGGTTTGTGTTATGACCTAGGACTTCACGTATAGTTTTGTTGTTTTGGTTCGTGTGTACAATTCAATAAAGTATGTACGCCTATCACGCTGCGCCTTGGTCCGCTTCTCATAACGATCGTGACAGTCTAGCAGGAGCCCCACATCCTACACCCCTGCACTCTCCCAGATACATACTCATCAAGACAAATACGAACTTGAGATACTCATGCATGACTCACATTTCTACACAGATCTCCAGATTTCCATCAGCACAATAATTACACAAGAAAGGTTTGAAGACAGGTTTGAGCCTCAAGAGAGGACCTCAAGGATCTCAAGCCAGTATTGCCTAAAATGCACCAGAGCCATGTAATTAGATGAAGTATTTAGATAAATAAAGATACAAAGATAAATATATGGCACAATATGCGCACAATAAATACAGGAAAAGATCTACTGTGACACAATAGAATCTAACAGTATAATCTAACATTAGAATCGTACAGTAGAATCTAACGGTAGAATCTAACATTAGAATCACACAGTAGAATCTCACAGTAGAATCTAACGGTAGACTCTAACATTAGAATCACACAGTAGAATCTCACAGTAGAATCTAACGGTAGACTCTAAAGGTAGAATCTAACTGTAGAATCTATCAGTAGAATCTAACAGTGGAATCTACCAGTATAATTTCACAGCAGAAACTAACAGTATAATATCACAATATAATCCTTCAATAGAATCTCACAGTAGAATCCTTCAGTAGAATCTCACTGTCACGGTTTCGGCCGAGGCTGCCTCTCTTCCTTGCTCGGGCAGGCTTCGGCGGTCGTCGTCCCCGGAGTACTAGCTGCCACCGTTGTATGTTTCGATGTTCGTTTGGTTTTGTCTTTATGTTGTACACCTGTTATCGTTTAGCGCTCATTATTGTCCTATAAGTTCTCGTTGTGTTTTGTCATGTGTTGTGTGTGATTGCGCTACTGTTGGTTGTCTGTGCTTCGTTGTTTCCTCCTCTGTTTGGAGAGGGTTCTCGCACATGTTAGTGCACATTTTGTTATTTACGCCTGTGTGCGTATTTTCTCGCCTCCGGGCTTTTTTGGCTCGTGTTCTAAGTGATTGTTCACTAAAGTCTTTTGGACTAAGTTTCTGCGTCCTGTGCCTGATTCCTGCACCACACCCACCTACAGCACCCACTGACAGAATCACACACCCTAAAGATGGAATCAGCAGGAGCCGCAGCAGCACGTGAGTCTCTGAAGGAACGGGTCCGTGAGCAGAACGATCAGATCCTTCGTATCGGGACCGCCCTTCAGGACGTGATCAACACCCTTCAACGCTGGGAGACCAGAGGGACACCCACAACTCCACCTCCCGTGCCATCACCATCGGCCAGTCAGCCCATTCAAGCTCCGGAACCCAGGGGAATTCGGCTCTCGCTCCCGAGGGCATATGATGGGACCGCTGCCGGGTGTCAGGGCTTCCTTCTGCAGGTGGAACTATACCTGGCCACCGTACACCCGGCGCCCTCGGGACACGAGAGCGTGTCCGCCCTCATCTCCTGTCTTACCGGCAAGGCGTTGAAATGGGCCAACGCCGAGTGGAGGAGAATAGACGCCTCCACTATCACCTACTCTGAGTTCTCCCGCCGCTTCAGGGCTGTGTTTGACCATCCACCTGAGGGGAAAGCGGCGGGGGAGCGTCTGTTCTACCTCCGGCAGGGGAGGAGGAGCGCCCAGGAGTTCGCTTTAGAATTCCGAACTCTAGCGGCGGATGCAGGGTGGAATGAGCGGGCCCTCATAGATCACTACCGCTGTAGTTTACGGGAGGACGTCCGTCGGGAGCTGGCCTGCAGGGATACCAGCCTCACTTTCGATCAGTTAGTGGACATGTCCATCAGGCTGGACACCCTGCTGGCTACCCGCGGATGTTCCGAGGGGGGTCCGTCCATTCCATCCTCCAGCACCTCCGAGCCGAACCCGATGGAGCTCGGGGGAGCTGGCGCTAGAGAGAGGAGGGGTCGGAGCACGAGGGGGGCCGTCCCCTGCACCAACTGTGGCCGTGGAGGACACACTGCGGCCAGGTGCTGGGGAGGGTCTCCTAGGGGAGAAGACGGCAGGCTCCGCACTGGGGAGTCCTTCCAGGTGAGTAGGCGCCCCACTTACCCAGAGCTCTCTGTTGCGCACTTCTGTCTACCTGTGCGTTTTCCACAGGTTGCACCTCATTCCCAGCATAAGGCGCTAGTAGATTCAGGCGCGGCTGGGAATTTTGTTGATCGTAAATTTTGTTTAGAATTAGGGATTCCCCTCCTTCCTGTTAATGTCCCATTCCCCGTTCATGCCCTAGATAGCCGTCCGTTGGGATCGGGCTTGATCAGGGAGGTCACATCACCACTTAGGATGTGTACGCAGGGGGGTCATGAGGAGATTATCCAACTGTATCTGATCGACTCTCCTGCGTATCCGGTGGTGCTGGGAATTCCCTCGTTGAGTCTCCATAATCCGTCTATTTCGTGGCAGGAGAGGGAGTGGTCTGCCCAGTGTGTGGGGCGATGTCTAGGTGTTTCCGTGGGGGCGACCTCGGTGGAGAGTCCAAACCAGGTGCCCGCATTGCACATTCCCCCCGAGTATGAGGATTTGGCTATCGTGTTCAGTAAATCGAGGGCGACGCAGTTGCCTCCTCATAGGCAGGGAGATCGTGCGATAGACCTCCAGGCAGGAGCAGCGCTCCCACGGAGTCATGTGTATCCTCTGTCTCAAGAGGAGATGAGAGCTATGGAGACTTACATAGACGAATCTCTGAGACAAGGATACATACGGCCATCCACTTCCCCTGCGTCCTCGAGTTTCTTTTTTGTGAAGAAGAAGGATGGAGGGTTACGCCCGTGCATTGATTACCGTAGTCTCAATCAGATCATGGTGAAATACAGTTATCCACTCCCTCTGATTGCGACCATGTCGGAGTCATTGCACGGGGCGCGTTTCTTCACAAAATTAGATCTCAGGAGCGCTTACAACTTGGTGCGCATTAGAGAGGGCGATGAATGGAAGACAGCCTTTAGTACCACCTCGGGTCATTACGAGTATCTCGTCATGCCATACGGGTTGATGAACGCTCCTTCAGTTTTCCAATCATTCGTGGATGAGATCTTCAGGGACATGCAGGGGCAGGGGGTGGTCGTGTATATAGATGACATTCTTGTGTACTCTTCTACCCGAGCCGAGCATGTAGCCCTGGTGCGCCGAGTGTTGAGGAGGCTGTTGGAGAACGACCTGTATGTCAAGGCAGAGAAATGTCTGTTCTTCCAGGAGTCGGTCTCCTTTTTGGGTTATCAGTTGTCTGCGTCAGGGGTGAAGATGGAGATTGACCGGGTGTCAGCCGTACGTAATTGGCAGACTCCAACCACTGTTAAAGAGGTGCAGCAGTTTTTGGGGTTTGCAAATTACTACCGGAGGTTTATCCGGGGTTTTGGACAGGTGGCAGCTCCCATAACGTCTCTGTTGAAGGGGGGTCCGGTGCGTTTGCAGTGGTCAGCCGAGGCGGACAGGGCTTTTGGGAGACTGAAGGACCTGTTTACTTCGGCTCCGGTGCTGGCGCATCCGGATCCCGCTTTACCATTTCAGGTAGAGGTGGACGCGTCCGAGGCCGGTATAGGGGCCGTGCTTTCGCAACGGTCCGGCACGCCACCTAAACTCCGCCCCTGTGCCTTTTATTCCAAAAAGCTCAGTCCGGCGGAGCGAAATTATGACGTAGGGGACAGGGAGCTGTTAGCCGTGGTACAGGCCCTAAAGGTGTGGAGGCATTGGCTTGAGGGGGCTCAACACCCTTTTCTCATTTTGACTGACCACCGTAACCTGGAGTACACCGTGCGGTCCATCTTGGATTCGAGACGTCGGATGGGGGGTCTCCAATATCTCGTGGAGTGGGAGGGGTACGGCCCGGAGGAACAGTGCTGGGTGCCGAGGAGAGACATTTTGGACCCGTCTCTCCTGACAGAATTCCACCGTAGTCATCCGACGCTCCCTGCTCCGCGTCCTCCTGGTCGTCCCCGAGGCCGGGGTCGGCGCACGGCTGGAGCCGCGCGTCAAGGGGGGGGGGTACTGTCACGGTTTCGGACGAGGCTGCCTCTCTTCCTTGCTCGGGCAGGCTTCGGCGGTCGTCGTCCCCGGAGTACTAGCTGCCACCGTTGTATGTTTCGATGTTCGTTTGGTTTTGTCTTTATGTTGTACACCTGTTATCGTTTAGCGCTCATTATTGTCCTATAAGTTCTCATTGTGTTTTGTCATGTGTTGTGTGTGATTGCGCTACTGTTGGTTGTCTGTGCTTCGTTGTTTCCTCCTCTGTTTGGAGAGGGTTCTCGCACATGTTAGTGCGCATTTTGTTATTTACGCCTGTGTGCGTATTTTCTCGCCTCCGGGCTTTTTTGGCTCGTGTTCTAAGTGATTGTTCACTAAAGTCTTTTGGACTAAGTTTCTGCGTCCTGCGCCTGATTCCTGCACCACACCCACCTACAGCACCCACTGACACTCACAGTAGAATCTCACAGTAGAATCTCACAGTAGAATCTCACAGTAGAATCTCACAGTAGAATCCTTCAGTAGAATCTCACAGTAGAATCTCACAGTAGAATCTTACTGTTTAGCACTGTGCTAGGGTTTACCCTTGTCTAGATGACTACAGAGGGAAACACCCATTAATTACATAGACAGGCCAGGGACTGAGGAAAGCCAGACAGTGTGTCCATACACTATACATACGTGCACAGGCACACACACACACACACACACACACACACACACACACACACACACACACACGCACACGCACACACATGCGCACACACATACACACACACACACACAAACACACAGATGTTATTGCTGTTTGGAAAGATTGCTCCACAAGAGCAGATCACAAATCCATGCTTTCTGACCCCATACACCATGGATTGAGTGTGTTTTTCTCTATAAAATGTTATACTGTACAGCTGCTATTCCCTCCTCTCTCCCCTGCCTCTGTCTGTGTCTGGTATAGTCATCACTCTGCTCCCCTCCAACCATACAACCCTAAAGCCCTTCAACCCTCCAACCCTCCAACCCTACACCCTCCAACCCTCCAACCCTACAACCCTCCAACCCTCCAACTCTCCAACCCTCCAACCCTCCAACCCAACAACCCTCCAACCCTCCAACCCTCCAACCCTCCAACCCTACACCCTCCAACCCTCCAACCCTACACCCTCCAACCCTCCAACCCTCCAACCCTACACCCTCCAACCCTCCAACCCTCCAACCCTACACCCTCCAACCCTCCAACCCAACAACCCTCCAACCCAAAAACCCTCCAACCCTCCGACCCTCCAACCCTCCAACCCTCCAACCCTACACCCTCCAACCCTCCACCCTCCAACCCTCCAACCCTCCAACCCTACACCCTCCAACCCTCCAACCCTCCAACCCTACACCCTCCAACCCTCCAACCCTCCAACCCTACACCCTCCAACCCTCCAGCCCTCCAACCCTCCAACCCAACAACCCTCCAACCCTCCAACCCTCCAACCCTCCAACCCTCCAACCTCCAACCCTCCAACCCTACAGGTTGTTTTCCTTTGAATGTGTCATGAACACAATCAGTCATGAGGGTTTCATCTCATTGTGAAACAAAATCACTTCAAAAAGTAGGCTACCTGCACGTGTTCGTCCATTCCCCAAAAAATCCAGCATCCAAACAGTGCATTGTGCACTCGCACCATTTGACGAATGGAAAGAGACATCTGTTACAAAAAGTGTCATGACATCCTGTAATTGTCATTGGGTCTACACTCTTGTAGCCTGAATGAATTGATGCATCTTGCTGACAAAATGACCTTTTTTTGTAGAAAATAAAGTTGGGACTTCTGGAAAGGGGCTGAGATGCGGGACTGTCCAGGGATGACAAGTGCAGCCACATGGGATTTTTATTTTTTAACCATGACACAGAGGTGGGGTTGTTTGTTTCATTTGGAATAATCTTTTATTTGAACCCAATGAATCTCATCACCATGCAGGCGTGATTTAGGACTTCTAACCCCTTTTAAACATTGTGTGTTTTAGTTACATACTTCTGTTGTACCATTGAATTAATCTATTTATTCTGCATCCATTGGTACCAACCATTAGTCTGTGTGATTAACAGGGGCTGAGCTAGAACAGTGTTTGTGAGACAAGGGCGGATCCCGAAGGGGCCGGGTCTTTAAAAAAAAAAATCTGTAGAGTCCGAATGGTTTGAGCTACAAACTATTAAAAGCTATCTACAAAAAACTGAGACTCTCACGAACACACACATTTTGCTCTATGACGCTCACAAGCTACACAAGAGTAGTTGGAAGGTAAGGGGTTCTTCTACATAGATCCTAGGAAATCCCAGGACATAGTGTCTATAATACTGTAAGGGGTTCTTCTACATAGATCCTAGGAAATCCCAGGACATAGTGTCTATAATACTGTAAGGGGTTCTTCTACATAGATCCTAGGAAATCCCAGGACATAGTGTCTATAATACTGTAAAGGGTTCTTCTACATAGATCCTAGGAAATCCCAGGACATAGTGTCTATAATACTGTAAAGGGTTCTTCTACATAGATCCTAGGAAATCCCAGGACACAGTGTCTATAATACTGTAAGGGGTTCTTCTACATAGATCCTAGGAAATCCCAGGACATAGTGTCTATCATACTGTAAGGGGTTCTTCTACATATATCCTAGGAAATCCCAGGACATAGTGTCTATAATACTGTAAGGGGTTCTTCTACATATATCCTAGGAAATCCCAGGACATAGTGTCTATAATACTGTAAGGGGTTCTTCTACATAGATCCTAGGAAATCCCAGGACACAGTGTCTATAATACTGTAAGGGGTTCTTCTACATAGATCCTAGGAAATCCCAGGACATAGTGTCTATAATACTGTAAGGGGTTCTTCTACATAGATCCTAGGAAATCCCAGGACATAGTGTCTATAATACTGTAAGGGGTTCTTCTACATAGATCTTAGGAAATCCCAGGACATAGTGTCTATAATACTGTAATAAGCTCAAATAGTTCCTGTCACAAACTCCAAACTTCAATCAGTTGTCACTGACTAGTTGGATATTCATTTCCCACTAAACAAACAATTTATGTACTTACAGCATTCATATAAATTCATTTATCAGGTTTTTTCTTTGGTGGTGTCACGACTTCCGCCGAGGCTGCCTCCCCTCCTTGTTCGGGCAGGTTTCGGCGTTCGGCGTCACCGGCTTACTAGCTACTGCCGATCCATTTATCATCACTCCATTTGTCTTGTCTTCAATCACACACACCTGGTCCTTATCCCTCATTAGTCATTGTATAAGTGTTCCCTTTGCTTCCTTGTCTGTGTGGGTGATTGTTTATTGTGGAGGTTAGTGAAGCTCGGTGGAGCTCGTGTATTTTGTATCGACGTGAGTATTTCCCGTGTGTCTTGTATTTTCCAGTGAGCCTGTTTTGTGCCCTGGAGTGTGTTTGACACATTTCTGCGTAAACCTGTATTTTGCGGATTAAAGCCTGTTATTCTGTGATTTACCCTCCTGCGCCTGACTCCTTCATCACCACCTCATCACAGGTGGACATAATAAATAAGATCCCCTTCAACCCTAGAACCCTTCAACCCTAGAACCCTTCAACCCTAGAACCCTACAACCTTAGAACCCTTCAACCCTAGAACCCTTCAACCCTAGAACCCTTCAACCCTAGAACCCTTCAACCTTAGAACCCTTTTTTCTCTCCTTTCTCCCCTCTCTTTCTCTGTCCCTCTGCCTGCAAGCTCTTTCTCTTTCTTTAACTGAACACTGTCAAAGCGATTGACTGTCTGTCTATGACATCAGCCTGGTCTCAGTGCTCTCCTCTCATCTCCTGTTCTCCTCAGAATTAGCTGTCTCGGAGACATGAAAGCGAAACCTGACCATTCACAAAGGAGTAGAGGGGAGGGAGTGAGGAGGGGAGGGAGTGAGGGGGTGTGTGGGTGTTGTTTTTTACAAGCCGGACCTGGCTCTCAGGTTCCCTGTCCCATGGAAGTAGAGAAGACATGAAGGACCTCCCTTCCTATGACAACAACAAAAGACAGTTTGGTGTCACACACAGCCATTTGCTGAGGTTATCTGTCATCTCCATGTAGTCTCTCTGTATCTATCAGATCATGTCTCAAGCACTATCTATTGGCCCACAGGATCTTATCATCTGTCTCTGCAACACTCTCTCTCCCCTTCTCTCTCTCTACAGCCCTCTCTCTCTCTCTCTCCATCTCTATCTCTACAGCCCTGTCACTCTCTCTCTCCTTATCTCTCTCTACAGCCCTCTCTCTCTCTCCATCTCTATCTCTACAGCCCTGTCTCTCTCTCTCTCCATCTCTATCTCTACAGCCCTGTCTCTCTCTCTCTCCTTCTCTCTCTCTACAGCCCTGTCTCTCTCTCTCTCCATCTCTCTCTCGCCATCTCTCTCTCTACAGCCCTGTCTCTCTCTCCTTCTCTCTCTCTACAGCCCTGTCTCTCTCTCTCTCCATCTCTCTCTCTACAGCCCTGTCTCTCTCTCTCTCCTTCTCTCTCTCTACAGCCATGTCTCTCTCTCTCCTTCTCTCTCTCTACAGCCCTGTCTCTCTCTCTCTCCATCTCTCTCTCTACAACCCTGTCTCTCTCTCTCTCCATCTCTATCTCTACAGCCCTGTCTCTCTCTCTCTCTCCTTCTCTCTCTCTACAGCCCTGTCTCTCTCTCTCTCCTTCTCTCTCTCTACAGCCCTGTCTCTCTCTCTCTCCTTCGCTCTCTCTACAGCCCTGTCTCTCTCTCTCCTTCTCTCTCTCTGCAGCCCTGTCTCTCTCTCTCTCCATCTCTATCTTTACAGCCCATCACTCTCTCTCTCCTTCTCTCTCTCTACAGCCCTGTCTCTCTCTCGCTCCGTCTCTCTCTCTACATCCCTGTCTTTCTCTCTCTCAATCTCTCTCTCTCTTTCACTCTCTCTCTCTTTCCCTCTCTCTCTCACTCTCTCTTTCCCTCTCTATCTCCCTCTCTCTTTCCCTCTCTCACCCACTCTCTCACTTCCCCCTCTACCCCATTCTCTCTCCCCCATCTCTCTCTGTCTGTTCCTCCCTCTCTGCCGTGCTCTTCTTTCAGTTGATTTCCCTGTGGTATTTCCCAATGTAAACAGACAGTGTCGTGTGTATGGACAGATCTCGTCTGTCTGCAGTGCTGCTGCGCTGCTTGACACACACACACACACACACACACACAGTCTGTTTTGTCTGTGGGAAACACCATGAGTGATTGAGATCTCCTAGTGGCTGCGATCCGATGTGTGCAAGTGGACGTTTTCACTCACCTCCTTCAGTCTGTTTTGACAGTCAGCAAACAACACCATTATTTGCTTTGGTGCAGCAGAGGGAAAATAAGAGGAACACCCCTCTACAATATTTGGGATGAGCTTCCTTCCTTTTAGAATTTCATTCTATAGTTATGAAGTGACTTGAGTACAGTAAATTGATAAAAATGGTTCAGTGTATTAATGTGAATGAAACCCACATCTTTGTCATCGCTAGCGTCACACTTAAATCAACTGATACTGTAGAAGCCTACTGCTGTAACAACCCCACTGTCTGTCTGGGGCTTTATGAACATGGCTACTTTCACAGATTCTGTCTGTCTGTCTGGGGCTTTATGAACGTGGCTACTTTCACAGATTCTGTCTGTCTGTCTGTCTGTCTGGGGCTTTATGAACGTGGCTACTTTCACAGATTCTGTCTGTCTGTCTGTCTGGGGCTTTATGAACGTGGCTACTTTCACAGATTCTGTCTGTCTGTCTGTCTGTCTGGGGCTTTATGAACGTGGCTACTTTCACAGATTCTGTCTGTCTGTCTGTCTGTCTGTCTGAAGCTTTATGAACGTGGCTACTTTCACAGATTCTGTCTGTCTGTCTGTCTGTCTGTCTGGCGCTTTATGAACGTGGCTACTTTCACAGATTCTGTCTGTCTGTCTGTCTGGAGCTTTATGAACGTGGCTACTTTCACAGATTCTGTCTGTCTGTCTGTCTGTCTGGGGCTTTATGAATGTGGCTACTTTCACAGATTCTGTCTGTCTGTCTGTCTGGAGCTTTATGAACGTGGCTACTTTCACAGATTCTGTCTGTCTGTCTGTCTGGAGCTTTATGAACGTGGCTACTTTCACAGATTCTGTCTGTCTGTCTGTCTGTCTGGGGCTTTATGAATGTGGCTACTTTCACAGATTCTGTCTGTCTGTCTGTCTGGAGCTTTATGAACGTGGCTACTTTCACAGATTCTGTCTGTCTGTCTGTCTGTCTGGGGCTTTATGAACGTGGCTACTTTCACAGATTCTGTCTGTCTGTCTGTCTGGGGCTTTATGAACGTGGCTACTTTCACAGATTCTGTCTGTCTGTCTGGGGCTTTATGAACGTGGCTACTTTCACAGATTCTGTCTGTCTGTCTGGGGCTTTATGAACGTGGCTACTTTCACAGATTTTGTCTGTCTGTCTGTCTGTCTGTCTGGGGCTTTATGAATGTGGCTACTTTCACAGATTCTGTCTGTCTGTCTGTCTGTCTGGGGCTTTATGAACGTGGCTACTTTCACAGATTCTGTCTGTCTGTCTGTCTGGGGCTTTATGAACGTGGCTACTTTCACAGATTCTGTCTGTCTGTCTGGGGCTTTATGAACGTGGCTACTTTCACAGATTATGTCTGTCTGTCTGGGGCTTTATGAACGTGGCTACTTTCACAGATTTTGTCTGTCTGTCTGTCTGTCTGGGGCTTTATGAATGTGGCTACTTTCACAGATTCTGTCTGTCTGTCTGTCTGTCTGGGGCTTTATGAACGTGGCTACTTTCACAGATTCTGTCTGTCTGTCTGTCTGTCTGTCTGGGGCTTTATGAATGTGGCTACTTTCACAGATTCTGTCTGTCTCTCTGTCTGTCTGGGGCTTTATGAACGTGGCTACTTTCACAGATTCTGTCTGTCTGTCTGTCTCGGGCTTTATGAACGTGGCTACCTTCACAGATTCTGTCTGTCTGTCTGGGGCTTTATGAACGTGGCTACTTTCACAGATTTTGTCTGTCTGTCTGTCTGTCTGGGGCTTTATGAACGTGGCTACTTTCACAGATTCTGTCTCTCTGTCTGTCTGGGGCTTTATGAACGTGGCTACTTTCACAGATTCTGTCTGTCTCTCTGTCTGTCTGGGGCTTTATGAACGTGGCTACTTTCACAGATTCTGTCTGTCTGTCTGTCTGTCTGTCTGTCTGTCTGTCTGTCTGTCTGTCTGGGGCTTTATGAACGTGGCTACTTTCACAGATTTTGTCTGTCTGTCTGTCTGTCTGGGGCTTTATGAATGTGGCTACTTTCACAGATTCTGTCTGTCTGTCTGTCTGGGGCTTTATGAACGTGGCTACTTTCACAGAATCTGTCTGTCTGTCTGTCTGGGGCTTTATGAACGTGGCTACTTTCACAGATTCTGTCTGTCTCTCTGTCTGTCTGGGGCTTTATGAACGTGGCTACTTTCACAGATTCTGTCTGTCTGTCTGTCTGGGGCTTTATGAACATGGCTACTTTCACAGATTTTGTCTGTCTGTCTGTCTGTCTGGGGCTTTATGAATGTGGCTACTTTCACAGATTCTGTCTGTCTGTCTGTCTGGGGCTTTATGAACGTGGCTACTTTCACATATTCTGTCTGTCTGTCTGTCTGGGGCTTTATGAACGTGGCTACTTTCACAGATTCTGTCTGTCTCTCTGTCTGTCTGGTGCTTTATGAACGTGGCTACTTTCACAGATTCTGTCTGTCTGTCTGTCTGTCTGGGGCTTTATGAACCTGGCTACTTTCACAGATCCTGTCTGTCTGTCTGTCTGGGGCTTTATGAACGTGGCTACTTTCACAGATTCTGTCTGTCTCTCTGTCTGTCTGGGGCTTTATGAACGTGGCTACTTTCACAGATTCTGTCTGTCTGTCTGTCTGTCTGGGGCTTTATGAACGTGGCTACTTTCACAGATTCTGTCTGTCTGTCTGTCTGGGGCTTTATGAACATTGCTACTTTCACAGATTCTCTCTGTCTGTCTGTCTGTCTGTCTGGGGCTTTATGAACGTGGCTACTTTCACATATTATGTCTGTCTGTCTGTCTGTCTGGGGCTTTATGAATGTGGCTACCTTCACAGATTCTGTCTGTCTGTCTGGGGCTTTATGAACGTGGCTACTTTCACAGATTTTGTCTGTCTGTCTGTCTGTCTGTCTGGGGCTTTATAAATGTGGCTACTTTAACAGATTCTGTCTGTCTGTCTGTCTGGGGCTTTATGAACGTGGCTACTTTCACAGATTCTGTCTGTCTGTCTGGGGCTTTATGAACGTGGCTACTTTCACAGATTCTGTCTGTCTGTCTGTCTGGGGCTTTATGAACGTGGCTACTTTCACAGATTCTGTCTGTCTCTCTGTCTGTCTGGTGCTTTATGAACGTGGCTACTTTCACAGATTCTGTCTGTCTGTCTGTCTGTCTGGGGCTTTATGAACCTGGCTACTTTCACAGATCCTGTCTGTCTGTCTGTCTGGGGCTTTATGAACGTGGCTACTTTCACAGATTCTGTCTGTCTCTCTGTCTGTCTGGGGCTTTATGAACGTGGCTACTTTCACAGATTCTGTCTGTCTGTCTGTCTGTCTGGGGCTTTATGAACGTGGCTACTTTCACAGATTCTGTCTGTCTGTCTGTCTGGGGCTTTATGAACATTGCTACTTTCACAGATTCTCTCTGTCTGTCTGTCTGTCTGTCTGGGGCTTTATGAACGTGGCTACTTTCACATATTATGTCTGTCTGTCTGTCTGTCTGGGGCTTTATGAATGTGGCTACCTTCACAGATTCTGTCTGTCTGTCTGGGGCTTTATGAACGTGGCTACTTTCACAGATTTTGTCTGTCTGTCTGTCTGTCTGGGGCTTTATAAATGTGGCTACTTTAACAGATTCTGTCTGTCTGTCTGTCTGGGGCTTTATGAACGTGGCTACTTTCACAGATTCTGTCTGTCTGTCTGGGGCTTTATGAACGTGGCTACTTTCACAGATTCTGTCTGTCTGTCTGGGGCTTTATGAACGTGGCTACTTTCACAGATTCTGTCTGTCTCTCTGTCTGTCTGGGGCTTTATGAACGTGGCTACTTTCACAGATTCTGTCTGTCTGTCTGTCTGTGTGGGGCTTTATGAACGTGGCTACTTTCACAGATTCTGTCTGTCTGTCTGTCTGGGGCTTTATGAACGTGGCTACTTTCACAGATTCTGTCTGTCTGTCTGTCTGGGGCTTGATGACAGCATGCTGTGAATGTGGCTAGTTTCACAGAGTTAGGCAGGATAGAAAACACTACTTAACAATTTTGGCCAGTGGTCCCTAGATCAGCTGTGGATGGTTGAGGTAGAGACACACACACAGACACACACACACACACACACACACACACACACACACACACACACACACACACACACACACACACAGAGGTCAGCGCAGACCACCAGAGTGTAAATGTGTTGGCTGCATGGGGTTATTCTGGTCAGTCCTCCTCACATAGAAAGATGAGCATCTTTCTTCATACAGCAATCATCAAGAACGCAGGAGGAGATGCATACTGTACTCACACAAACAAACACACACACACACACATACACAAACACACACACACACACATAAACAAACACCCAATTTAAAATGAAGCCTTTCCTGAAATGAGTGTTAGTGTGATGTATAGTAGATAAACAGCCATTCATCCTTTAGCCCAGTGATTTAAAGATCACACTCATCCTGTCTGCATCTAAAGCCACTGACACACACGCACACACACGCACGCACACACACACACAGTCTGCATCCAAAGCCACTGCCACGATGTGCTGGCCTACATCTCACTCATAGTCACCAGAGTTCACCAGGCTGGTGGAAAGAGGAGTAGATGTTGAAAATGTAAACAGCCAACTAAACCACTCACTTTAAGCCATGTTACAAATGGGCAATATTGAATCATGAGATGTGGATATTAAATATATATTACTATATTATTATAATATATGATAAATATTGTGTGTAAGAGTGTTAGAGTGTAGGAGGAGGACAGAGATTCTCCTGTTTCTATTGCAGTGCCATCGACCCTCGTCGAGTGAACTGGCCTTCACCCATAGGTGTCTGCTTCGTCAGCACCAGCACAACACCACAGCCAAACAGACCACACACAGAGTTACTAGGAAGAGAGAGGAGAGGAGGGGAACGACAGAGAAAAAGAGGGGGAGGAGAAGGAGAAGGAGAAGAGGTAAGCTAATGGCCATGTCTTACAGTAAGAAGGAAAATAACATAATTTATGAACACTGCCTATTCTCTTCCTGTGCTTCTCTCTTTCTCTCTTTCCTTCTCCTGTTCATGTTGCTGCTGTTACAGTTTTTCTCAGTCGCTTTGGTGCATTTCTTAGATCAAAAGTGCAATTCTTGATACTACTTGTACAAATTCCAAATCATCTAGTCACTTGTGCACATCATTAAAGCAATTTCTTATTCCTTTGAACAAATTGCAATTGCTTTTGTACATATTGCAATTGATAATGTACAAGTGTCAGCTTTTTTCCACATTTTCAATTGCTCATGTCATGTTGATCAAAATATAGTAGATGGTTCTCTGTTGAATAGTCTTACCCCTCAAAACATCTAGGCATTAGTTCCTTGCATAAGCCATTACATGCAAAATTGTTGAACTATTTGTCATAAACTGTCAAGCATAGTTTTACACATTTCTATTAGACCTTTTGTACAAAAACGTAAATTGCTGAATCGTGCAGGTGAAATTAACCCTCACTCATGAAGGAATGTAAAGTGTTAGTTCAACCAACAATCAACCAGTTGTCTAAATTGCTCAAAGGTGCATCTCATGAAGAATCAATTGGCAAGCATATATAGACAGACCACAACACAGAGTTGCAATTTTCCAATAATGGATGGACCAGGAAACGAACAGGGTCAACAGCCAAGAGGAGGAAGAAGAGGAGCAAGGATGCGTGGTGGAAGGCAAAACAGAGGAAGAGGCAGAAGAGGACATAGGCGCTTATCTGATGACATAAGGGCCACTATTGTAGACCATGTTGTCAATCATGGCCTTACAATGGCTGAGGCGGGTCGAAGGGTGCAGCCGAATATTGGGAGATCAACCGTGTCCTCAATAGTACAAACGTTTCGAAGAGAGAACAGGTATGTCCACCAATGTACAGTGCACTGTTACTGTATATAAGCAGTATACTGTCTACTTCCTACAATGCTTCATATTACAGTAGTCCACTTGTATTTCACAGCATACAGAAATATACTCTATACAGATACATACTGCACCTTACATGCACCCACCTGTATGTTTTACAGTAAAATGTGTGTTCGCATAGTTTTTGTCTATGTGAAAGTGTGCGATGCATCACTGCATTTTTCCACACATAGGACTGCAAGATTACCTCAAACCGGTGGCAGAGGACGCCTTTTCACACCTCAACAGGAGGAGGCTATTTGCACCATGGTCCGAGCAAACAATGCCATGAGACTCAAGGAAATACAAAGGACCATTATAGAAGACAACGATGTCTTTGAAAACATCCATACGGTTAGCATCTCAACCATCGACAGGGTGCTGCATAGAAACCAGATGAGTATGAAACAGCTGTACCGTGTACCATTCCAAAGGAATGAGGACAGAGTTAAGGAGCTACGGTACCAGTATGTACAGGTAAAACATATATCTATGTAACTACTTTACAGCAACATTTTATAGTGTTACATAGTACAGTAAGCATAAACTGCACACATTTCCATTGCTGTGGAAGGAACATGCAATATATGTACATTTTATGTCACTCTTCCTTACCAAAACAAATTCAACTGTGTGTTCTGGGATATAGCGTATAATGGAGTTGGAATCAAGTGAACCCTCTCACAACTTTGTATACGTGGATGAGGCTGGCTTCAACCTGACCAAATGCAGAAGGCTGGGTCGGAATATCATCGGTCACAGAGCTACTGTGGATTTGCCAGGCCAACGGGGAGGAAATATCACCATGTGTGCTGCTATTTCGGAGCATGGTGTCCTAACCCATATCCCCCTTTTAGGGCCATACAACACCCAGCATCTACTCAACTTTTTAGAGACTCTCTACAGGGCTCTCATCCCTGATGATGAGAGGGGTCTGTTTAGAGAGGATTTGCCAAAGTATGTGGTCATTTGTGATAATGTGAGTTTCCATCGATCAACATCATAAGGCAATGGTTTGTGACCCACCCGAGGATGCTCATAGAATTCCTCCCACCTTATTCACCATTCCTTAACCCAATTGAGGAGTTCTTTTCAGCATGGAGGTGGAAGGTGTACGATCGTCAGCCACACACACAGATGACCCTGCTGGCTGCAATGGATGCAGCATGTGAGGACACCACAGTAGACGCCTGCAGAGGATGGATAAGGCATTCCAAAAGATTCTTTCCACGTTGCATTGGAAGGGAAAATATCCGGTGTGATGTGGATGAGAATATGTGGGCTGACAGACAGGAACGTCTGGATGTGTAGAGACAGCACTAGAACAGTGCTGTGGGCAAAGTTGTGCCTTAGGGGTGGTTTCCTGTGTTTCTTTCTAATTTAGTTTTTTTTCCTTTGTGCCCCTTGGGTGTCCAGTCTCTTTCAATCAATAACCCACATACAGTAATATGTAAATAGTACTGTTGAAATTGATATATGCCATAGAAGTGCAGCCTTGTGCATTTTCAATACAGTAACTGTCATCCAAACTGTAGCCTAAGTTTACATCAGGTAATACTGTCAAAGTACACAGTTCCATTGACAACACGCCTAAACATTTTGACAACCTTGTTCGTGAACAATGACTCAATGACTTATCATTCTGATGACAACTGACATGATCATTGGCATGAATATTTACTTTTGAGAGATGTACTAAGGATTTTTAGTGACTGACTAGCTTTAGAAACATATCTATTGTATATTGCAGTTTGTACAAATTGTTCTGAGAAATGCACTTATTATTTTGCACATGTTAGGGATGATGTGAAAAATGCACCAAAGCGACTGAGAAAAACTGTAAAATGGGATTTGGTTTATTTTCTTTTTATAGTGCCTTTCCATCATGTTGTTAAACTTCTCTCTCTCTCTCTGTCTCTCTCTGTCTCTCTCTCTCTCTCTCTCTCTCTCTCTCTCTCTCTCTCTCTCTCTCTCTCTCTCTCTCTCTCTCTCTCTCTCTCTCTCTCTCTCTCTCTCTCTCTCGCTCTCTCTCTCTCTCTCTGGTTCCACTCTGCCTGCCCAAATGGCTGTAACAAGGCTCACGGAACACACATACACGTGGCTTACATGACATCAGAGAGGGAAAAACAATATTCTTTCAATCCAGGTCACTGGTGTTGATGACCAATGAAATGACCACAACATTAAACCGTGCCATTCAGACCAACTATCAGTGGACATTGTCTGTATTAATAGGTGCTCTGCTGGACAGCCTGCTCTGCCCAGTACTGTGAAAATAGTTTGCAGTTCTATCTTCAGGCCTGGTCCAGTATATGTCCACAGCTGAGGTACTGGTCCTGGTGTAGTGGGTTCTAAACCCCCCTGACTGCCCTGTCAGTCTCCTCCTAAAAGCACTGGCAACTCTACAGCAGAGACCAAGTCAACCTGTAGGCCTGACAGGCAAAATTGTTGTGACTGGGAGCACATTGTGCAGCTCTGGCCAGGCCAGCCATCTAAACACTCCTCTGAACCTTCCTATCTCCTCTCCAGCTCCAACAGACATACACCATCCAGTACCACTGTTGTAGATGGGCAGCAGCTGAGCTACTATACCAACAATGAAAGAGAGAGAGAGAGAGAGAGAGAGAGAGAGAGAGAGAGAGAGAGAGAGAGAGAGAGAGAGAGAGAGAGAGAGAGAGAGAGAGAGAGAGAGAGAGAGAGAGAGAGAGAGAGAGAGAGAGAGAGAGAAGAGAGAGAGAGAGAGAGAGGGGGATGAGAGAGAGAGAGAGAGGGGGGGGTGGAGAGAGACACAGAGAGAGAGAGAGAGAGAGAGAGAGAGAGAGGAGCGAGAGAGAGAGAGAGAGAGAGAGAGAGAGAGAGAGAGAGAGAGAGAGAGAGAGAAGAGAGAGGGAGAGAGAGGAGAGAGAGAGAGAGAGAGAGAGAGAGAGAGAGAGAGAGAGAGAGAGAGAGAGAGAGAGAGAGAGAGACAGACAGACAGACAGACAGACAGACAGACAGACAGACAGACAGACAGACAGACAGACAGACAGACAGACAGACAGACAGACAGACAGACAGACAGACAGACAGACAGACAGACAGAGATGTAATGTGGCAATGTAAACATATGTTTCCCATGACAATGAAGCCCTTTGAATTGAAATTGAATTGAATTGAGCTACTATACCAACAATGAAAGAGAGACAGAGAGAGAGAGAGAGAGAGAGCGAGAGAGAGAGAGAGAGCGAGAGAGAGAGAAGAGACAGAGAGAAGAGAGAGAGAGAGAGAGAGAGAGAGAGAGAGAGCAGGACTGGTGAGCTGGCTGATGGGTACTTGGGTAAGTAGGAGTGTTTAGAGGTGCAGAGGGGAGAGAGGAGTTTATCAGGACTTTATATCTGTGTTACATATGTTGTTTGTGTGTTTTAGTGACCATGTAATGTTATGTTCTCTTTATTTATACCCTCTGCGTTGACCATCGATCAGTGCCTGTGTGTGTGTGTGTGTGTGTGTGTGTGTGCACCATCCAGTTTTTAACTTGTATTTTACAATAGCACAGCTTCAGGCATTTGTGTATTCCACTCTGGCACCAAAACTGTGAATTATTTATTGGGGCGTATCACGCACGCAATGCAACAATGCAAACGCTCAGACACAATAACATTTTACAGATGCCTGGAGTTCTACCATTGCTCTAGCCTGGTCCCAGATCTGATGGGATGGGATGGGACTGCAATGGTTTGTAAACAATTGAATATCTCAAATCAGACATATCTGAAACTGTTTATCTACTGAAGCTAGGAGAGTCAATGTATAGTAGGCTACTGTGTGTATCTGACTCGGAGGTGGAATGTAGTAGTGTTTAGAAGGTAGAAACCCTAGTCTGAAACCAGCCTAATTATCCCCTCACAAACCTTTTACAGCCTGGCTAATGACCCATTAATAGTTGCAAACTCTCACACCACGCTGTAACAACTTTTCATTCTAGTAAAATTTGCGGTAGAAAGCCCATTGCTTCTGAATAAGCATAATTAGGGATATAACTAGAATTGGACATACGAGAAATAAGACTTTTGTTATTCTAGAGATTCTGGAAACACACAGGACAGAAAATGTTTATAAAACAAGTACAAACAAAAACAATAGTCTGATTTATTTAATAATTCAGGTTGCTAGCCTACTATGTACAACGTTTAGTCTTCATATTCTGTTTATACTATAGTAATAACAAATGTACCACATAGAACACTATCCAATCCAATTTAAGCTCTGATGCAATATCCTGTGCAGTTCCTACCATAGTTCCGAAACAAGGGGGTTTGACTCCCGGCGAAATGTGATCCTGCATTTGGCCCTTTAATAGGAATTAGGGATAAACCTAGGAATGGGATCCACGTCAAGGCGGCACCGTCTCCTGACCTCTCCTCTACGTGCACGAGAGACACGGGGAAGCAGAGTTATACAGGACGATACTACATCATGACACGTTGAAAGAAGAGGAATAGTAGGAAAGCTACAGTCAGAAAGTTAATGAGAATAGCAGCCGAGAGTCGTGATGTGATTTACCGGGGCAATTTACTACGTGAGGAAAGAGAGAGAGAGAGAGTGAGAGAGAGCGAGAAAGAGAGAGAGAGAGAGAGAGAGAGAGAGAGAGAGACTAGAAAATCACAAGGTAAGAGGTATTTGAAATAGTTCCGCTTTAACCAGGAACGCATACGTGTTTTTCTTTTTCCGATTGTAGCCTAGGCTACTAGTCCTCTGTTTTGATTTGTGTCATCACAGGGACATAGGCTAGTTATTACGATTCTGCTCTAGCCTACTGTATGTAGTCTTCTATTCGTTTTGAATTCGTTGGAAGAGAAATGCAACACAAGTTTAGGATTGGATGAGTTTAGGATTGAGCCACATTGCTGATTTTCTGTAGACGTTGTTCATGGTGGTTTCTAGTCCAGTGTGTGTTGTGACCAGTAATGCGGGTGAAATGTTGACGTCGTCTTGCAAAGCCAGAAAAAGAAATATAGAAGATGTGTTGCAAACTGTTAGCTGAAACAGAAATGTCATTGGATTGGATGACCTCAAAGAGATAAACCTATCAACTTTATTGAAGGGGGGGCAGCCGTCTGTCTGTATCATATTCACATCCATATTAATGCTGATACAAATAGATAAACAGTCCAGGTGTTATCTAAGGGCACCAGGGACAGTACCATTTTGCCACTTCTACACCAAATGCGTTCTGTTGAGTGTTGGGAATTCAGCTGTTGCAACCAGCTGAATTGGAACGTGGTGTATAAGGTAGCATCTATTTGATGTGAGTTGTAAATCATAGGGTCTTAGTTATGACATGGGTCATAAACCAAACCATGATAATATTTTATATTTTTTTATTTCCATGCTAGTTTTGAATACCCATGCCAAACTCTAAATATGTAAGCTACAGCCCCTACAGACAGAATCCAAAACATTGCAGATTTGCTGTTATAGGCCAATTCAGAATCATGCAGTCTGGTTATTGGATACCTACTGATGTTGAACTTTTGATAGATGCATGTGCTCCTACACTCTTAGAAAAAAAGGTGCTATCTAGAACCTAAAAGGGTTCTTTGGCTGTCCAAAGAACCCTTTGGACAGCCTTTGAAGAACCCTTTTGGTTCCAGGTAGAACCTTTTTGGGTTCCATGTACCTGGAACTAAAAAGGGTTCTACCTGGGGGGAAAAATGGTACGGCTGTAACAGTTTTGCTTCGGTCCCGCTCCTCGCCCCTACCTGGGCTTGAACCAGGGATCCCCTGCACACATCGACAACAGACACCCTCGAAGCACCGTTACCCATCGTTCCACAAAAGCTACGGCCCTTACAGTGCAAGGGAAACAACTACTTCAAGGTCTCAGAGCGAGTGATGTCACCGATTGAAACGCTACTAGCGCGCACCGCTAACTAGCTAGCCATTTCACACTGGTTACACTCCTATGGGAACAGCTGAAGAGCCCTTTTAGAACCCTTTTTTCTAAGAGTGTATAGGTCTCTCTTCACCGTATTGCTGAGCAATGGATTATATTTGCAGTAGAGGGTAACTTACGTTTTCCCCACAGCACAGTCCTGCTCTCTCATCTCCTGTTGTTAGTCATGCATTGTTGAGACGAGACAGGTCTGAGTGTGTGTGTGTGTGTGTGTGTATGCATGCGTGTGTGTGTAGTGATGGGATAGGATGTTTACACCTCAGCACAGAGGAATGTCCTGGTCTGTATTTACGGCAGAGACTGATAATGAGTGTGGTCAGTTTACAGACAGCCTGTCATTAGACTACCCTGCCTGCACACTCAGCTTTCTATAGAGGTAGAGAGGAGAGGTAGAGAGGAGAGGTGGAGAGAAGAGGGGAGGAGAAGAGAGGAGGGGAGGAGAGGAGAGGAGAAGGGGAGAAGAGAGGGGGAGAAGAGAGAGTGAGAGGAGAGAAGAGAAGAGAGGGGGAAATGAGAGTGAGAGGAGAGGAAAGGAAAGGTGGAGGAGAGGATGGGAGGGTAGGAGAGGAGAGGAGAGAAGAGGGGACAAGAGGAGGAGACAGGAGAGGAAGATAAGGGGTCCTACCCTGGCTCTTAGGAGCCCCTGCACATGCCAGTTTTTGAAAGTACAGCTGTTACGGACCCTTGAGCTGCTTAATGTGTATTCATGTATATTTATAACTAGAGACATGGTAGGTGTTTGGACAATCTTTCACATGACAAATGTGTTACTCCAGGGTTAATAAAAAGAAATAACCTATGTAATTACGTTACTCCAGGGTTAATAAAAAGAAATAACCTATGTAATTACGTTACACCAGGGTTAATAAAAAGAAATAACCTATGTAATTACGTTACTCCAGGGTTAATAAAAAGAAATAACCTATGTAATTATGTTACTCCAGGGTTAATAAAAAGAAATAACCTATGTAATTATGTTACTCCAGGGTTAATAAAAAGAAATAACCTATGTAATTATGTTACTCCAGGGTTAATAAAAAGAAATAACCTATGTAATTATGTTACTCCAGGGTTAATAAAAAGAAATAACCTATGTAATTACGTTACTCCAGGGTTAATAAAAAGAAATAACCTATGTAATTACGTTACACCAGGGTTAATAAAAAGAAATAACCTATGTAATTACGTTACTCCAGGGTTAATAAAAAGAAATAACCTATGTAATTACGTTACACCAGGGTTAATAAAAAGAAATAACCTATGTAATTACGTTACTCCAGGGTTAATAAAAAGAAATAACCTATGTAATTATGTTACTCCAGGGTTAATAAAAAGAAATAACCTATGTAATTATGTTACTCCAGGGTTAATAAAAAGAAATAACCTATGTAATTATGTTACTCCAGGGTTAATAAAAAGAAATAACCTATGTAATTATGTTACTCCAGGGTTAATAAAAAGAAATAACCTATGTAATTACGTTACTCCAGGGTTAATAAAAAGAAATAACCTATGTAATTACGTTACACCAGGGTTAATAAAAAGAAATAACCTATGTAATTACGTTACTCCAGGGTTAATAAAAAGAAATAACCTATGTAATTACGTTAGACCAGGGTTAATAAAAATAAATAACCTATGTAATTACGTTACTCCAGGGTTAATAAAAAGAAATAACCTATGTAATTACGTTACTCCAGGGTTAATAAAAAGAAATAACCTATGTAATTACGTTACTCCAGGGTTAATAAAAAGAAATAACCTATGTAATTACGTTACACCAAGGTTAATAAAAAGAAATAACCTATGTAATTATGTTACTCCAAGGTTAATAAAAAGAAATAACCTATGTAATTATGTTACACCAGGTATGTAGTACAGGTAGTTGTACTTGTACTTATCTTTGTTGTGATACAAGTTGTAAGTGCTCTATAGCTGCTAGCATGTACTTGCTAGCATGAGAAAAAGTAATTACAGTTATTGTTATCTATCTATCTATCTATCTATCTATCTATCTATCTATCTATCTATCTATCTATCTATCTATCTATCTATCTATCTATCTATCTATCTATCTATCTATCTATCTATCTATCTATCTATCTATCTATCTATCTATCTATCTAATCTATCTAATCTATCTATCTATCTGATGTAACCTGTTCTTCACCACATCTATAAGCACAACTCTCTTTTTTCTCTATTTCACACACACACTCTCTCTCTCTCTCTCTCTCTCTCTCTCTCTCTCTCTCTCTCTCTCTCTCTCCTCTCTCTCTCTCTCTCTCTCTCTCTCTCTCTCTCTCTCTCTCTCTCTCTCTCTCTCTCTCTCTCTCTCTCTCTCTCTCTCTCTCTCTCTCCTCTCTCTCTCTCCTCTCTCCTCTCTCTCTCTCTCTCTAACACATGCACACACACTGACCCAGATTTAGACACTTGGTGCTCCCAGATCTGAGTCATTCTGGTTACAATCCAGTGGGATTTCAAATGTCTACTGGGATGATTGGATGGTCCAATCACCTAATCGCTCAATCACACCAGCTGCATGCTCAGCACTGTGTGTGTGAGTGAGTGAGTGAGTGAGTGATTGATTGATTGAGAGAGCGAGAAAGAGAGGGAGAAAGAGAGAGAGAGAGAGTGAGGGTGTTTGTGTGTGTGGGTGGGTGCACTGTGTATGTGAGCATTGAAGAGTTACGGATGGCTGGGGAGTGTGTGTTTGACTCTCTCTCTCTCTCTCTCTCTCTCTCTCTCTCTCTCTCTCTCTCTCTCTCTCTCTCTCTCTCTCTCTCTCTCTCTCTCTCTCTCTCTCTCTCTCTCCCTTACCATAGATGGGCTGCTTTGGACTGGTCTGGGCTAGACTGAATAGACTAGCAGGACCTACTATAGCAGCTGATCTAAGCTAGCAGGACCTACCATAGCAGGGTTGGCCTGGTTTGGCCTTAGCTAGCTGGGTATACCGTAGCAGGGCTGCTCTAGGCTAGCCTGGCAGGGCCGAGCATGGCTGTCTGCTTTGGGCAGACCTCTCCTCCCTCACAACCCCGGTTTACCTCTGCCTGGCTGGTTCGCCTAAACCTCAAGCTCCAGAGAGAGAACGGAACCAGGGTCTGGGCCTTGTGGTCGCCAGAGGAACCTCTGGATGTATGGCTTCTGTAATTAGTCTGCTAGCCAGTGCTAGCCCTGTATTTATGAGCAGGCTAATTGTAGAGAGTACAGAGAGACATGGCTCAGTTATAGCCGCTGGGTCTTTGAGCTTTGACCGTCTGCTGTACTGCTGCTGACAGTGGATGACCATGGCTATATGTTTGGCTGGCTGGCAGTTTGTCTGGCTGTCTGGTTGGCTGGCTGGCTGGCTGTTTGTCTGGCTGGCAGTTTGTCTGGCTGTCTGGTTGGCTGGCTGGCTGGCTGGCTGGCTGGCTGGCTGTTTGTCTGGCTGGCAGTTTGGCTGGCTGGCTGTTTGTCTGGCTGGCAGTTTGTCTGGCTGGCTGGTTGACTGGTTGGCTGGCTGTTTGTCTAGCTGGCTAGCTGGCTAGTTGACTGACTGGCTGGCTGGCTGGCTGTTTGTCTGGTTGGCTGGTTGGCTGTTTGTCTGGCTGGCTGTTTGACTGGCTGGCGGGATGTTTGGCTGGCGGGCTGGCTGGTGGGCTGACTGGCTGGCTGTTTGTCTGGCTGGCTCGCTGATTGGCTGACTGAATGGCTGTCTGTCTGTTTGTCTAGCTGGCAGGCTGAATGACTGACTGACTGGCTTGCTGTTTATCTGGCTGGCTGACTGGATGACTGTCTTGTCTGTCTTGTCCGTTTGTCTTTAGACACCACTACAACAATTGTTATAGATGAGCTATACATTCAACACTTTTAGTTATGATTACTATAATCATCTTTGTCTCCCATTGAATTCACGCTTGAGCCATTGTGAATAAAACATGTGAGAATATCTGTCTAGTCAGAGAAAATGGCAACTAGTCAATCTCTGATCCCTCTCTCTCAGGTAAAAATAACTTGAGCGCCCCAGTTTCCCACATTCAGAGCTCTGTCCATTCACACTCTCACACATTATTTTCCCGTCTTTCTTTGCCTAGCTAGGCTATAACTCACACACACACAGCCCCCCCTCCAGCCTCCACATCCGTGATGGGACTGTCATGCAGAAAGACACTATTGTGCCGGCTTGGATCCTGTTTCACTCCTGCCCTGTAATTAAGAAGGGATTGCCTAGCTGGGCTGGGCTGGGGAGAGCTGGGTTGGGGGCTGGGGCTGGAGATGGGGGTGGGATCCAGGCATTTCATGGCTTGGCTATGCCTCGGCAACACATATTCCAAAGCTAGGGAGATCTTGATGAGGGACTGATGCTGGGGGTGGGGCACAGGGTTAGGAATTATTAGGTGATTTGGTTAAAAAGCAGAGCCTGCCCTGCTGTGTGTGTAGTGAGAGAGCGACAGTTTGAGGTTCAAAGAGGAAACGTGTATTTAACTGTGTCATCATGAAGTCATCGCTGAGTGGTGAGTGTTTGTTTTTCTCACATTGTCCCACTGAGTCATGGGAAGTGAAGTAGGGATGAGTTGTGAGGTGAAACACTCTTTCCCCACAAAGATCTTCAAAAGGGTTTTCACTTTTTTTTACACTTGTTTTCACTTGATTTCACTTGATTTCACTTGTTTTCACTTGATTTAACTTGTTTTCACTTGATTTCATTTGATTTAACTTGATTTAACTTGTTTTCATTTGATTTCACTTGATTTCACTTGCTTTCACTTGTTTTCACTTGTTTTCACTTGTTTTCACTTGATTTCACTTGTTTTAATTTGAATTAACTTGATTTCACTTGATTTCACATGATTTCACTTGTTTTCACTTGTATTCACTTGTTTTCACTTGATTTCACTTGTTTTCACTTGTTTTCACTTGATTTCACTTGATTTCACATGATTTCACTTGTTTTCACTTGTATTCACTTGTTTTCACTTGATTTCACTTGTTTTCACTTGATTTCACTTGTTTTAATTTGATTTAACTTGATTTCACTTGATTTCACATGATTTCACTTGTTTTCACTTGTTTTCACTTGATTTCACTTGTTTTCACTTGATTTCACTTGATTTCACATGATTTCATTTGATTTAACTTGATTTAACTTGTTTTCATTTGATTTCACTTGATTTCACTTGCTTTCACTTGTTTTCACTTGTTTTCACTTGATTTCACTTGTTTTAATTTGATTTAACTTGATTTCACTTGATTTCACATGATTTCACTTGTTTTCACTTGTATTCACTTGTTTTCACTTGATTTCACTTGTTTTCACTTGTTTTCACTTGATTTCACTTGATTTCACATGATTTCACTTGTTTTCACTTGTATTCACTTGTTTTCACTTGATTTCACTTGTTTTCACTTGTTTTCACTTGTTTTCACTTGATTTCACTTGTTTTCACTTGATTTCACTTGTTTTCACTTGTATTCACTTGTTTTCACTTGATTTCACTTGTTTTCACTTGATTTCACTCGATAAAAAAAAAACGTTAAAAAAGTTACACGTATTGTAACTGTTTGCTGCTCCATTCCCGTGGCCTGGCTCTGGCTCTGTGTGTGTGTGTGTGCAGTGTGTATTAATCACTGTGTGTTGTTCTGCAGGTTCGGGTCAGTCGGTCAGTTACCAGTTGACAGGGTCCATCCATCCAGCGGACAGCGGTGCGGTCAACATGGCGGACGTCTTGGAGAGTGGCAGGGCGGGTGCAGGCTCTGTAGTAGGAGCGGGCAGCGTGGATTGGCAGAAGCGTTGCGTTGCCCTGGAGATGCAGCTGCTCAGGTTCCGTCTGCAGGCGGGGAAGATCCGAGAGCTGCTGGCCGAGAAGGTGAGAGAGAGAGGGGCATCATGGGGAATGTAGTACTATCTAAGGGAAAAGTCCCAGCAAACACACAACCTCCACACAACGTTGATTCCAAGTTGTGGGCATCAACGTCATGTGCCAATGCTACTTTGTACTGTCTAAGGCAGTGTTTCTTCATCCTGGTCCTGGGGACCCAAGGAAACACACATTTTGTTTTTTTTACCTGGCACTACACACCTGATTCCACTAATCAAGTCATTATCAAACCTGTGACTAGTGGAATCAGGTGTGTAGTGCTAGGGCAAAAACAAAAATGTGCACCTTCTTAGGTCCCCAAGACCAGGATTAAGAAACCACAGGTGTAAGAGGAAAGTAAGAACTGTAGTGCAAATCTATTTTAGCATCACAAATCATAAAGTATGGGATTAAGTTTTCCACCCACGGAGCAGCCTTGCCAATGTTTGTTTTGACCTTACATTGATTTGATGTGCATGAATGAACTGTATTGCGTTATTCACCGTTTTACAGCCAACAGACCCACACAGTGTTGGAACTGGTAATGCTATGGTGACATTTCTCTGTGCTGATCTAGTAGAACAGTAGGCTGGTTTAGGAACATGATTTTCATTGGGCTATTCCTCCTCCAGTTGTGACACTGACATAAAAGACTACCTGTGATTGGCCACCTAAAACCTCCCTCCTTCTATCCCCTGTTCTACTTCTAGACTCTGTCAGTCATGCTGCATTGACCTCTGTGTTGCAACAAACGGTTAACTGTCTGGTCCTTGGCAGACAGCCCTGCACGAAAGCAGGGAAACTACTGACTCGTGTGAATGAGTGCCTGAGTGAAAATACAGGTGTGTCCCCGTGTGGAAATAGGCTTTCTCTAGATTTGTCCAGTCTCTCTACAGTACGTGTTCTGAGAAAGATCCTCATAAAATAATTCCAGGAACAGTATAGCAACATTTACGAGGGATCATCCTTAGAATGTTGAATTGTAATTATTATTATTATTATTATTGAATTGTAACATGAAATTAAAGTTTTCCTTTGACGTTGTCAGAATGTCATGCTTGTTCCGAAACATTCTAATAATGTTCAGAGTAACGTTGTTAGTAAGCAACCAAATGTCAACCAAATGAAACTCACTTTGTTCAGGGACTGCTTCTTGCTAGCTGCTATATATATGGGGTTTTCACTACTCATAATAAAACCAATTATCTTTGCATTGTTTTAGTAAGGAGGATTGTCATGGTAGATCATTCTATAATAGATATATACTGTATATTATACAGTTGAAGTCGGAAGTTTACATACAATTAGGTTGGAGTCATTAAAACTTGTTTTTCAACCACTCCACACATTTCTTGTTAACAAACTATAGTTTTGGCAAGTTGGTTAGGACATCTACTTTGTGCATGACACAAGTAATTCTTCCAACAATTGTTTACAGACAGATTATTTCACGTATAATTCACTGTATCACAATTCCAGTGGGTCAGAAGTTTACATACACTAAGTTGACTGCGCCTTTAAACAGCTTGGAATATTCCAGAAAATGATGTCATGGCTTTAGAAGCTTCTGATAGGCTAATTGACATCATTTGAGTCAATTGGAGGTGTACCTGTGGATGTATTTCAAGGCCTACCTCCAAAATCAGTGCCTCTTTGCTTGACATCATAGGAAAATCAAAAGAAATCAGCCAAGACCTCAGAAAAAAATTGTAGACCTCCACAAGTCTGGTTCATCTTGGGAGCAATTTCCAAACGCCTGAAGGTACCACGTTCATCTGTACAAGCAATAGTACGCAAGTATTACATTTTTACATTTTAGTCATTTAGCAGACGCTCTTATCCAGAGCGACTTACAGTTAGTGAGTGCATACATTTTCATACTGGCCCCCCGTGGGAAACGAACCCACAACCCTGGCATTGCAAGCGCCATGCTCTACCAACTCAGCTATAAACACCATGGGACCACGCAGCCATCATACCGCTCAGGAAGGAGACGCGTTCTGTCTCCTAGAGATGAACGTACTTTGGTGCACAGCAAAGGACCTTGTGAAGATGCTGGAGGAAACAGGTGCAAAAGTATCTATATCCACAGTAAAACGAGTCCTATATCGACATAATGAGATTAATATCTTCCTAAAGCATGACCCTGAGGACATAATGAGATTAATATATTCCTAAAGCATGACCCTGAGGACATAATGAGATTAATATATTCCTAAAGCATGACCCTGAGGACATAACGAGATTAATATCTTCCCAAAGCATGACCCTGAGTACGTAATTAAATTAATATCTTCCTAAAGCATGACCCTGAGGAGTGCAGACTGCTCTGTCATGTGACTCTGGTCAATGGGGTCACCTAGAGAGGCAGTCAATAGATGGCAAAAGGCTACTGTCTTTGAGTGCACTGCATTAAACATGATTTGTTGGGTTAGGTTGTTGATTTCCTAATACTGTAAGGAAGCGTGTGGAGCCTACAACCATAGAATGAGGACAGGGCAAGGGACGCTGGAAGCTGTGAAATAAGCTGTTGGGCTTGAAGTTTAAAGAGAAAGGACTATATATCTCTCTCTCTTTCTCTCCCACCCCCTCTTCTCTTGACCATCTGTCCTTTTGTAACAATTGAACCTCTGGATGTCCAATTAATGATTGAGCTACAGCTTTTCACTACTCTATGAACAGTAACAACAGCTCTCACTAACCATCAACAGCCATATCACTAACAGTTAATGATTATAGTCAGTCTCAACTGAAACACTGAGGTAGATGGTTGGGGGAGAACAGCCCTCTCTCTCTCTCTCTCTCTCTCTCTCTCTCTCTCTCTCTCTCTCTCTCTCTCTCTCTCTCTCTCTCTCTCATTAAGACAGTATAGCAGTATGGCTAACCTGCTGACCATCAGCAGATTTCTGAGGCTTTGCAAAAAGGTGTAGAATGCAGGTATAAAGTACAAAGTCATGGGAGGATGCTTAGCTGCCTGTGTGTTACTGCTAGCTGCATTTTCAGGTTTCACCATGTGTTTACTTAGAGTTGTCAGATAGTAGTAGTAGTAGTAGTAGTAGTAGTAGAAGTATGTTTATTTCTTTATTTGGATCCCCATTAGCTTTTGCAGAAGCATCAGGTACTCTTCCTGGGTTCCACAAAAAACACAAAACATGACAAGTAACAAAACACTGATAGACAAGGACAGTCACACAAATACAACTAAAAACTGTTTGTTAGTGTGTCTGTGTGTTTGTTAGTGTGTCTGTGTGTTTGTTAGTGTGTCTGTGTGTTTGTTAGTGTGTCTGTGTGTTTGTGTGTGTGTCTGTGTGTTTGTTAGTGTGTCTGTGTGTTTGTGTGTGTGTCCCCTCACAGTCCCCGCCGTTCCATGAGATGTTGTTTAATCAGATTTTTAAAGGCCATTTTGCTGTTTTTGGAGATGGAAGGGAGTTCGATGCAAACATGGCTCTGTGTAATACCGTGCATTGCTATGAATTCATTTTGGACTTGGGGACTGTAAAGAGACCCCTGGTGGCATGTCTTGTGGGGTATGTATGGGTGTCTGAGCTGAATGTTATTTGATTGTGCAGACAATCTGGAATTTTCATCACAGTAATATTTCTCATGACAACTAGAAGATAAGCAGTATATACTTCCCCAGAGTCATATGAACTCGTGGATACCATTTTCATGTCTCTGTGTCAAGTATGAAGGAAGTTAGATGTAGTTTTGCGTAGTGACTATGGTATCTGCTAGCAGGGTATCTACTAGCATGCTAGGATATAACATAGACTTTCAATGATTATGCTAACGCTAGCGAAACTGCCTCTAACTTTCTTCATACTTCATACACAGAGATAAAAATGGTATCCATGAGTTCATCTGACTCTGGGGAAGTAGATCAAATCCCATATCCCTTTAATCTCTCGTTAACCCTTAACCAGGAAAGACTGGCATGCATGTTGTTGATGTTAGTTCCCGCTCAGCCCAGTCAAAACTGTTCGCTGCTCTGGCACCCCAATGGTGGAACAAGCTCCCTCACGACGCCAGGACAGCGGAGTCACTCACCACCTTCCGGAGACATTTGAAACCCCACCTCTTTAAGGAATACCTGGGATAGGATAAAGTAATCCTTCTACCCCCCCCCTTACCCCAACCCAAACCCCAACCCCCCCCAAAAAAAAAAAAAAAAAACATTGTAAAGTGGTGATCCCACTGGCTATAAGGTGAATGCACCTATTTGTAAGTCGCTCTGGATAAGAGCGTCTGCTAAATGACGTAAATGTAAATGTAAATGTATGTGTAGTTAAGGGCAAGTTGTGCTGCTCTGTTTTGAGCCAGCTACAGCTTTGCTAGATCTTTCTTTGCTGCACTTGATCATATTACCGGACTGTAATCCAAATTGGACAAGACCAGACCCTTAATAACTAGTACAGGTGATTTTTGTGTCAAAAACGTAGAACATTTTTTTATAACAGACATACCCCTCCCCATCTTCACAACAACTTTGTCAGTATGACTTGATCTTGATACTGTATTTGACCATCCAATGTTATACCTAGGTGTTAAGATTCTTCAACTTCCTCAATTGTCACACCTTTTATGCACAACTCCAGTTGAGGTTTAGGTCTTAGAGAATGTTTTGAACTAAATACAATGCTTTTAGTTTTAGATGTATTTAAGACCAGTTTATTATTAATCACCCATTCTGATACAGACTATTGGATAAATAACTCTGCAACCATGTGATGTAAAGCCATAGCCAGTGAGTTTCTTCAATAACAATTTATGATCAATAATATCAAAGGATGCCCTGAAATCTAACATATCAGCTCAAACTATCATCTTATTATCCATTTATTTTAACCAATCATCTGTCATCTGAGTCAGTGCAGTAAAAGTTGAGTGCCCTTAACTTGTTCTCTGAAAAATAGCATTGTATTTGGTCAAACACAATTCTCTCCATCAGTTTACTGAGAACAGGCAGCAAACTGGCAGGTAGCTTAGTGGGTAAGAGTGTTGTGCCAGTAACCGAAAGGTCGCTGGTTCTAATCCCCGAGCCGACTAGGTGAAAAATCTGTCGATGTGCCCTTGAGCAAGGCACTTAACCCTAATTGCTCCTGTAAGTCGCTCTGGATAAGAGCGTCTGCTAAATGACACAAAAAAATAAAATAATGATTGGGCAGGTGTGCTTTAATGTTTTTTGGTAGTGGAATTACTTTAGCTTCCTTCCACGCCTATGGACACACATACTCCTTTAGGCTTTGGTTAAAGATATATCAAAATAGGGGTGACAATACAGTCTGCTACCATTATCAATAGTTTCCCATCAAGGTTGTCTATACCTGGTGGCTTATCATTATTGATGAATAACAAAAGTTTTTCCACCTCTTCCACACTAACTTGGCCAAATTCAAAACAGCAATCTTTTTTCTTCATTATTAGATTTTTTTATACTCAAATATGATGGTTCACTGGCTAATGTTGTCATTTCACTTCTAAGTTTTTTCACTTTACTAGTGAAATAGTCATTGAAATGATCGGCAATATCGAAAGGTTTTGTTATAAATGACCCATCAACTTCAATGAACGATGGAGTTTAATTGGGTTTTCTGCCCATGATATCATTTTAAGGTTCTCCGAAGTATTTTTCCATTGTGTTTTATGTAATTTATCTTGGTTGGGTAATATAATTTCTTATTTTTGTTAAGTTTAGTCACAACATTTCACAATTGACAGTATGTCAACCAATCAGCTGAGCAGCCTGACTTGTTGGCCACCTCTTTTGCAAAACATTTTCAGTTCAACATCAATCCAGGGTGCTGTAACAGTTCTCACAGTTAATTTCTTAACAGGTATTAACAGCACTGTTGTCTATCACCGAGCTATCAGCTGTTAGTGGATGAGATGACCCGCTGTCTGTCTCTCGTCCGGTCTGTTATCCTTCCTGTCACTATCTCTCTGTCTGTCCACCTCCCTCCCTGGATACTATCAGCCCCCCGTGGATTCCTCAATGTAGAAAGGAGAGAAGTGTCATTCCTGCCTTACATCATTACTACTCCTCTCTGCTTAACCTTCTAAACACTTTTGAAAGGGAAATGTAGGCCATTTTGATCTTAATAACTTAAAAACGGAGCATTTTAAATGATTAGATTCATCTTAGACTCTATGCTCTTACAATTGAGGAGCTTGGTGAAATATGACAGCTTATTAAATGCAGCAGTAAGCAGATTCTGAAGTCAGTCAGAGTGAACAACAGTTTCTGGATACTTGACATAGTTGTCTCATGCCTGGTCAGCACCTGTTGATCGCTGTGGTAACCAGGGGGGCTGGAGACGGGCACAGAGCCCTACAGACACACATGCACGCACACACACACACACTTACGGCCATATACACACACACACTTAGGGACACACACTTAAGGACACACACACACACAGACAAAGACACATAAAACAGACACACACACACAGTACTGTGTCAGCCGTCAGCCTACGAGGAACTTATACAGCTCAAGTCTCAATCCCATGACCTCTGACCTCTAACCTCTGACCTCCTCTGCTTTCTAACTTGGATGTGCAAGCTACTTTAATGGAAATAATATTTTATAAGTACCGCCTACGGCCCTTAGTTGTCATCTTGGCTTGCTAAAAAACTTGCTGAGAGACTGTATGCTAACCATTTTTACGGTTAAAGGTTAAAGTAAAGTGGTGAAGACTTTTGTTTACTCCTCTGACTCCTCTCCCACTTGGCCAGGTCTTTTGACCTTGAGGTGAGGAGTCATTCAACCACTAACCACCACCAACAACCTCCTTCCCTGTGTTCTCCATCTCTACCCTAGCTTTAATCAGTGTTATTCTAGGCGTGAGTGACTGAGGCAGTGTCCTAAATGGCATCATATTCCCTAAATAGTGCACTACTTTTGATCAGAGCCCTATGAGCCCTGGTAAAAGAAATAGTGCCAATTGGGATGGACCCTGAGTGTCCAACTGGTGTGAGTGGATTCCCGGAATCTGTTCTGTGCCCTTTGGAGTTTATGAGCAATGGAAGTAGAATGCTTCTAAACAATGTCCTTTCCTCTCCTCTCCTCCTCTCTTCTCCTCTCGTCTCCTCTCTTTCAAGCAGTGGGATTCCATTAGTGTGTTTGTCCCTCTTACAGGTTACTGAACTGAACCTGAGGGAAGAGAGGACATGCTGGGTCACACTGTGTGTGTGTGTGTGTGTGTGTAAGAGTGAGTTTCCAATGCCCTCCTTTTGAGAGGGGATTTTAAGCCTTCCCCGTCACAATTGCAACTTTTAATTAAACCTTAGACAAACTCAGCCACTCCACTCAGAGACGCTGCCATGCATAGGTTCAGGCAAGACACATCCTGCAATGTACTGTAGGCTGGCTGGCTGTACTGGCTGGCTGGCTGTACTGTAGGCTGGCTGTACTGCAGGCTGGCTGTACTGTAGGCTGGCTGTACTGTAGGCTGGCTGTACTGTAGGCTGTCTGTACTGTAGGCTGGCTGTGCTGGCTGGCTGGCTGTACTGGCTGGCTGGCTGTGCTGGCAGGCTGGCTGTACTGCAGGCTGGCTGTACTGTAGGCTGGCTGTACTGCAGGCTGGCTGTACTGCAGGCTCGCTGTACTGCAGGCTGGCTGTACTGTAGGCTGGCTGTGCTGGCTGGCTGGCTGTACTGGCTGGCTGGCTGTACTGGCTGGCTGGCTGTGCTGGCAGGCTGGCTGTACTGCAGGCTGGCTGTACTGCAGGCTGGCTGTACTGCAACACGATCTCATAGTTTCCCTTTCGAAATTCAACATATTATTAATTTTGCGTGCTTACAGGGTTAATTCTGCGTGGTTACAGGGTTAATTCCACATGGTTACAGTGTTAATTCCACGTGGTTACAGGGTTAATTCCACGTGGTTACAGGGTTAAAACAGAAACAAGTCAAAGATGAACAGTTTAGGCATTCATTCTGAGTGGTTAAGGTTAGGGCTATAGTTTGGGGAAGGCTTGAAACAAAATAATAAAAAACTATGCGCTATTACCATCAAGTATCATCAAGTATTTTCATAGCTTGCTATAGCATTGTGAACTGCGGTAGGGCAGTGGTCTGAGCAGCATGCTTTGGCTCCGAGCATCATGAGTTTGCACCCAGTGGCAGGCAATTGTTTATCTTTTTTTTTGCCAAGGAAGGCATATATCGACGTTCTCAGGACCTTTTCAAACGTCAGAAATCGAAGTCTATTTCTAGTGATCAGGCTGGTAGGCTAGCACGGACTCACTTCCTGCATAGTACTGTAGGCTAGCACGGACTCACTTCCTGCATAGTACTGTAGGCTAGCACGGACTCACTTCCTGCATAGTACTGTAGGCTAGCACGGACTCACTTCCTGCATAGTACTGTAGGCTAGCACGGACTCACTTCCTGCATAGTACTGTAGGCTAGCACGGACTCACTTCCTGCATAGTACTGTAGGCTAGCACAGACTCACTTCCTGTATAGTACTGTAGGCTAGCACATACTCACTTCCTGCATAGTACTGTAGGCTAGCACACAGACTATAGACTACCATGGTGGACAGACATGTCTCAGCTATATTTATGGTACACACACACACACACACACACACACACACACACACACACACACACACACACACACACACACACACACACACACCAGCTCAGTATAGGGAAATGTCTGGCCCTGCTCCACTGGAGGATCAACTTAGTTTCAGGTGGTTTTCCTGGAAACCCTCTGATGACCTTGCCTGATAATGTTCAATGACTCATTATTCAGTATGACTACATGCTGTGAAGAGGAATGTCTGAGTTGAATGGGTTTTGAGGAATGGGACTCAAGGTTGACAAACCAAGGTTCCTCCCTCCTCTACTCGCTCTCCCCTCTCTCCCCTACCACCCACAGTCACTCGCCGCTCACCTTTCAAATATCCTGTGAGGGGGACGACGCTTAAGAACTATTGTTGTGGGAGATTAGTACGTGTGTGTGTGTGTGTGTGTGTGTGTGTGAGTGCATGCGTGTACTGTGTGTGTTACAGACCATAAATATAGCTGAGACATGTCTGTCCATCATGGTAGTCTATAGATCTAACAGAGGAGTGTGTGTGCTAGCCTACATTGCGCACACACACACACACACACAAACAGACACACACACACTGGATTTTCCCATGACCCCATTCAACCCCATACTGAGACAGCTGACCCGTAGGAAGAAGTAACCATGGCAACCCTTTTGTCCCCTAGATGCAGGAGCTGGAGCTGAGGGTGACCGAGTCTGACCAAAGGGCTGAGAGCGCTGAGAAACAGGTACAGTACAGTAACAGTCTGCCAACCACATTTTACAATCACAGCTTCTTTAGGCTCGAGTAGCTGCAGCTCTCTCTCGCTCTCATAATTTCTGCACTTCCCTCTCTATAACAGTTGAGGCTCATCTTGCAAACTTGATTTAGTCTCCTCCTACTGATGGTCAAAGAAAGAGTCCATTTATTCCCATCTATCGTGTGAGTGTGTGATGTGAGCATAGTTGATGATGTATTACAGGTCCATGTCATGGAAGAGAAGCTGAAATCTGCAAACATACAACCCAGCGAATCAGAGAACTTGTTGTACAGAAGGTACCAGGACCTGACCAATCAGGTGCAGGAGAAAGATGCAGTGATAAAGAGATTAGAGGTGCAGCTGGAAAAACAGGTATGGAAGTTATAGTGTGAGACCCAAATGGTATCCTATCCCCTTTATAGTGCACTACTTTTGACCAGAGCCCTACGGGCCTTGGTCAAAAGTATGGCACTATAAAGGGAATAGGGTACCATTTGGGACACAACCATAGATAAGAAACATACATGTCCATTCGCGTTCATAATATGTACTGTAGGTTATGATGAGTCACTAACCATAAACCCTGTTTTCTTGGCCTCTAGATCTTAGTCAGAGCCCAGGAGGCTAAGATTATTGAGGAGAAGGCTGCTAAAATCAAAGACTGGGTTACGTTTAAGCTACGAGAGGTAAGCGTAGCTCAGATAAAGTATGTACTGTGACATATACATCCTATAGGGACCAGCCACGTCAAAGATGAATCTTTCTTTGCATTATCTTAACTCAAACCCAAACACAGCTTATGATCAGTTGTTTTAAGACAAAGAGAACAGTTAACCCCAAACTGTCACTAATTGTCATCTTCTTTCTGTGTTTCAGATGGAGATTGAGAACCAGCAGCTGAAGATGTCTAACCTGAAGCAGGCAGAACAGATTATGATGCTGCAGGACAAACTGCAAGGTGATCCTGATCCTCCTTCCACCACAGATGTACAAAAAGCCTGGGAACTTTAGTTAATCTACCCAGCACCTCACCCTCTGAGAGTACCACACTCCATTTTAACAAACCAACACGATGCTAGCCAGCTGTTGTGACAGCATTAACAACTATCATCACAGTTTTCAGTTGTTATCCACCTGAAGTCATGCAAATGGCCTGGTTGAAGTGGCGTAGGATCTGTACGAGTGGGAGTATCTAGATGATGAAGAGTAGGGGGCCCAGCACAGAGCCCTGCGGCTCACCACAGTCTATGTTACTTTGATAGTATCAGAGCCTTATCACCTTAGTGCTAGATAGTAGTCAAGTGTGGGCCTATGTTCTACAGTACATGTTGTGATATCGTCAAAAGTTGCTGATGTGACTATCTTTTCCCCTCTTGTCCAATAGCTCTCCTGGAGAAGCATTCATCTCCCCTACCCCCCACCTCTCCATCCACAGACACCCACCAAGTACCCTCTAGCCCTCTGTACCACCCATGCTGTCCTGGGACCCCGCCTGCCCAGGAGGAGACAGGCTGGGGGATACAGACATGTCCAGGGGACAGAGCAGAGCAGCCCTGTAAACCCAGAGGGGACAGAGGAGACGCAACAGGCCACGGCACTGTGACAGTAACCCTGCCAGACACTCCCTCTCTGGGCAGCAGGGGCAGGGAGGCTGGGGCTGGACCTGGTAGTCCTGTTCCAACCACTGGAGGTCAGGACCAACCAGAAGGTGGCGCTACTCCCAGAGATCACTCCTCGGACGAGCTCAACAGCAGGTTCCGCTCCCAACGTCTCCACTCCTCCTCCTCTTCCTCCTCCTCATCTTCCTCCGCCTGTGAAACAACCCACGGGGGTCCCAGGACCCCTGATATCCCTACCTCCACCTCCACCCCCAAAAACCCTCTCCTCTGCCGCTCTCCATCTAACTCCCATCCCTTCCAGGCCCACACCCAGCCCCTGGCACTACCCTCCCATACTGGGACCAGCATGACCCTACCCAAGGTGTGTTCAGTTCTATGTATGTATGTACAGTGGGGAGAACAAGTATTTGATACACTGCCGATTTTGCAGGTTTTCCTACTTACAAAGCATGTAGAGGTCTGTAATTTTTATCATAGGTACACTTCAACTGTGAGAGACGGAATCTAAAACAAAAATCCAGAAAATCACATTGTATGATTTTTAAGTAATTAATTTGCATTTTATTGCATGACATAATTATTTGATACATCACAAAAGCAGAACTTAATATTTGGTACAGAAACCTTTGTTTGCAATTACAGAGATCATACGTTTCCTGTAGGTCTTGACCAGGTTTGCACACACTGCAGCAGGGATTTTGGCTCACTCCTCCATACAGACCTTCTCCAGATCCTTCAGGTTTCGGGGCTGTCGCTGGGCAATACGGAGTTTCAGCTCCCTCCAAAGATTTTCTATTGGGTTCTGGTCTGGAGACTGGCTAGGCCACTCCAGGACCTTGAGATGCTTCTTACGGAGCCACTCCTTAGTTGCCCTGGCTGTGTGTTTTGGGTCGTTGTCATGCTGGAAGACCCAGCCACGACCCATCTTCAATGCTCTTACTGAGGGAAGGAGGTTGTTGGCCAAGATCTCGCGATACATGGCCCCATCCATCCTCCCCTCAATACGGTGCAGTCGTCCTGTCCCCTTTGCAGAAAAGCATCCCCAAAGAATGATGTTTCCACCTCCATGCTTCACAGTTGGGATGGTGTTCTTGGGGTTGTACTCATCCTTCTTCTTCCTCCAAACACGGCGAGTGGAGTTTAGACCAAAAAGCTATATTTTTGTCTCATCAGACCACATGACCTTCTCCCATTCCTCCTCTGGATCATCCAGATGGTCATTGGCAAACTTCAGACGGGCCTAGACATGCGCTGGCTTGAGCAGGGGGACCTTGCGTGCTCTGCAGGATTTTAATCCATGACGGCGTAGTGTGTTATTAAGGGTTTTCTTTGAGACTGTGGTCCCAGCTCTCTTCAGGTCATTGACCAGGTCCTGCCATGTAGTTCTGGGCTGATCCCTCACCTTCCTCATGATCATTGATGCCCCACGAGGTGAGATCTTGCATGGAGCCCCAGACCGAGGGTGATTGACCGTCATCTTGAACTTCTTCCATTTTCTAATAATTGCGCCAACAGTTGTTGCCTTCTCACCAAGCTGCTTGCCTATTGTCCTGTAGCCCATCCCAGCCTTGTGCAGGTCGACAATTTTATCCCTGATGTCCTTACACAGCTCTCTGGTCTTGGCCATTGTGGAGAGGTTGGAGTCTGTTTGAGTGTGTGGACAGGTGTATTTTATACAGGTAACGAGTTCAAACAGGTGCAGTTAATACAGGTAATGAGTGGAGAACAGGAGGGCTTCTTAAAGAAAAACTAACAGGTCTGTGAGAGCCGGAATTCTTACTGGTTGGTAGGTGATCAAATACTTATGTCATGCAATAAAATGCAAATTAATTACTTAAAAATCATACAATGTGATTTTCTGGATTTTTGTTTTAGATTCCGTCTCTCACAGTTGAAGTGTACCTATGATAAAAATTACAGACCTCTACATGCTTTGTAAGTAGGAAAACCTGCAAAATCGGCAGTGTATCAAATACTTGTTCTCCCCACTGTATGTATGTGTGTATATACACTACCAATCAAAAGATTGGACACCTACTCATTCCAGGGTTTTTCTTTATTTTTACTATTTTCTACATTATATAATAATAGTGAAGACATCAAAACAATGAAATAACACATATGGAATCATGTACTAACCAAAAAAGCTTTAAACAAATCAAAATATATTTTATATTTGAGATTCTTCAAAGTAGCCACCCTTTGCCTTGATGAGCGCTTTTCACACTCTTGGCATTCTCTCAACCAGCTTCACCTGGAATGTTTTTCCAACAGTCTTGAAGGAGTTCCCACATATGCTGAGCACTTGTTGGCTGCTTTTCCTTTACTCTGCAGTCCAACTCATCCAAAACCATATCAATTTGGTTGAGGTCGGGGGATTGTGGAGGCCAGGTCATCACTCTCCTTTTTGGTAAAATAGCCCTTACACAGCCTGGAGGTGTGTTGGGTCATTGTCCTGTTGAAAAACAAATGATAGTCCCACTAAGCGCAAACCAGATGGGATGGCGTATCGCTGCAGAATGCTGTGGTAGCCATGCTGGTTAAGTGTACCTTGAATTCTAAATAAATCACAGACAGTGTCACCAGCAATCACCCCCACACCATAACACCTCCTCCTCCATGCTTTACGGTGGGAACTACACATGCGGAGATCATCCGTTCACCTACTCTGCGTCTCACAAAGACACAGCGGTTGGAACCAAAAATCTCACATTTGGACTCATCAGACCAAAGGACAGATTTCCACCGGTCTAATGTCCATTGCTCGTGTTTATTGGCCCAAGCAAGTCTCATTCTTATTATTGGTGTCCTTTAGCAGTGGTTTCTTGGCAGCAATTCGACCATGAAGGCCTGATTCACACAGTCTCCTCTGAACAGTTGATGTTGAGATGTGTCTGTTACTTGAACTCTGTGAAGCATTTATTTGGGCTGCATTCTGAGGTGCAGTTAACTCTAATGAACTTATCCTCTGCAGCAGAAGTAACTCTGGGTCTTCCTTTCCTGTGGCAGTCCTCATGAGAGCCAGTTTCATCATAGCGCCTGATGGTTTTTGCGACTGCACTTGAAGAAACTTTCAAAGTTCTTGAAATGTTCCGTATTGACTGACCTTCATGTCTTAAAGTAATGATGGACTGTCGTTTCTCTTTACTTATTTGCGCTGTTCTTGCCATAATATGGACTTGGTCTTTTACCAAATAGGGCTATCTTCTGCATACCACCCCTACCTTGTCACAACGCAATTGATTGTCTCAAACGCATTAAGAAGGAAAGAAATTCCACAAATTAACTTTTAACAAGGCACACCTGTTAATTGAAATGCATTCCAGGTGACTACCTCCTGAAGCTGGTTGAGAGAATGCCAAGAGTGTGCAAAGCTGTCATCAAGGCAAAGGGTGGTTACTTTGAAGAATCTCAAATATAAAATATATTTTAATTTGTTTAACACTTTTTTGGTTACTACATGATTCCGTATGTGTTATTTCATCGTTTTGATGTCTTCACTATTATTCTACAATGTAGAAAATAGTAAAAATAAAGAAAAACCCTGGAATGAGAAGGTGTGTCCAAACTTTTCACTGGTACTGTATATATACACCACATGACCAAAAGTATGTGGACACCTGCTCCTCAAACATCTCATTCCAAAATCATGGGCATTAATATGGAGTTGGTCCCCTCTTTGCTGCTATAACAGCCTCCGCTCTTCTGGGAAGGCTTTCCACTAAATGTTAGAACATTGCTGCGGGGACCTGCTTCCATTCAGCCACAAGAGCATTAGTGAGGTTGGGCACTGATGTTGGGCGATTAGGCCTGGCTCGCAGTCGGCGTTCCAATTCATCCCAAAGGTGTTAGATGGGGTTGAGGTCAGGGCTCTGTGCAGGCCAGTCAAGTTCTTCCACACCGATCTCAACAAACCATTTCTGTATGGACCTCGCTTTGTGCACAGGGGCATTGTCATGCTGAAACAGGAAAGTGCCTTCCACAAACATTTGCCACAAAGTTGGAAGCACAGATTTGTCTAGAATGTCATTATATGCTGTAGCGTTAAGATTTCCCTTCACTGGAACTAAGAGGCCTAGCCCGAACCATGAAAAACAGCCCCAGACCATTATTCCTCCGCCACCAAACTTTACAGTTGGCAATATGCATTGGGGCATGTAGCGTTCTCCTGGCATCCGCCAAACCCAGATTAGTCTGTCGGACTGCCAGAGGGTGAAGCGTGATTCATCCCTCCAGAGAACGCGTTTCCACTGCTCCAGAGTCCAATGGCGGCGAGCTTTACACCACTCCAGCCGACGCTTGGCATTGCGCATGGTGATCTTAGGCTTGTGTGCAGCTGCTCTGCCATGGAAACCCTTTTCATGAAGCTCCCGACTAAACAGTTATTGTGGTGACGTTGCTTCCAGAGGCAGTTTGGAACTCGGTAGTGAGTGTTGCAAGCGAGGACAGACGGTTTTTACGCACTACGCACTTCAGCACTCGGCGGTCCCGTTCTGTGAGCTTGTGTGGCTTACCACTTTGTGGCTGAGCCGTTGTTGCTCCTAGACGTTTCCACTTCACAATAACAACACTTACAGTTGACCGGGGCAGCTCTAGCAGGGCAGAAATTTGACGAACTTACTTGTTGGAAAGGTGGCATCCTATGACGGTGCCACATTGAAATTCACTGAGCTCTTCAGTAAGGCCATCTACTGCCAACGTTTGTCTATGGAGATTGCAATGGCTGTGTGCTCGATTTTATAGACATGTCAGCAATGGGTGTGGCTGAAATAGCCGAATCCACAAATTTGAAGGGGTGTCCACATACTTTTGTATATACAGGTATAGTTATATATATATATATATATAAAAATATCTACAATGTAGAAAATAGTAAAAATAAAGGAAAACCCTTGAATGAGTAGGTGTGTCCAAACTTTTGACTGGTAGTGTTTATATATATATATATATATATATATACGATTCTTGTTACTGTTTGACTGTACCTATGTGTGATGGCCGCTCTGGAGCGTGATGTTATCAGTCAGTAAACTTAGTTGAACTTGAACCACATCAATCAGTCAATCAATCAATCAATCAATCAATCAAATATAAATCAATCATGTAATCTATCTTTGTTTGTGAACTAACAGGTGCGGACGCCTCTGACCCCCCGAGACAGCATCCAGCTGGTGAAGAAACACTACAGTCAGCCCCAGCCTGGAGGTCTGGACTGGCTGCACCACCTCAATGTCCCCAGAGACATCATGACTGCCTCCAGCACCCAGGTAAAGGGGGGAGCATGCTCAACGTTATCTTGTTGTGTAAAAACAGTGATTGGGTGCTTAAAGTCAACAGTCAGTCACGTAACAACGATAAAAGGGTACCCGGCTGCGCTCACTTGATGTAGTTGCAATTGAAGTAACAATTTATTTTATTTTCATCTTTGCACCCTGCAGGGCCCTGCGTCTCCCTCCACCTGCAGTCACTTCCTGCAGGGCCCTGCGTCTCCCTCCACCTGCAGTCACTTCCTGCAGGGCCCTGCGTCTCCCTCCACCTGCAGTCACTTCCTGCAGGGCCCTGCGTCTCCCTCCACCTGCAGTCACTTCCTGCAGGGCCCTGTGTCTCCCTCCACCTGCAGTCACTTCCTGCAGGGCCCTGCGTCTCCCTCCACTTGCAGTCATGTCCTGGTGGAGACAGATATAGATGACGGGCTGCCTGACGGTATGGAGGGGGTGGTAGAGGAGGCCGGGGCAGATGGTCCTCCCCAGGAAGGTGTGTCGTTTGTTGGGTTGGCTGAGGATCTGGAACTGCTGGATCGGGAGGTCCTGAAACCCCCCACCCCTCCTCTGCACCGCTTCCCCTCCTGGGTGAGTGAGTGAGTGCTGGTGGTGGAGTGTTCTTTGCCATAGTCTCATATGTGTGTGTGTTCCTGTCGAGTTATTGTGAGCAGTCAAAGTAATGTGACAAAACACACACACATACACTCATGCTTACACAATTATATATGTGCTCTACAGGAGAGCCGTATCTATGCGGTGGCCAAGTCAGGGATGACAGTATCAGAGGTGACCGCAGGAGCCAGAGGTCCTGGTCCAGGTGAGTTACCTACCCTGCTGATGTTTCCTCACGAGAAATCAAGGAAATGCAATTGGGATTCTCCCTCTGTGTCTGTGGGGGATACATTATGGGGTCTGTCAATGCTCCTTTTGATGTCACATCCTCCTACCTGAGGAGGCTAAGTAACACCTGTGCAGGTGTGATCTAGGAAGCTTTAAGGAGCTCTTTAAATAGATGTGTAAGATCAGAACCCTGCTTTGTAATCAGCTGTGATGAAAGGATAGGACGCACACACAGTAAGACAGGCTATAATTAAGCAATAAGGCCAGGGGGGTGTGTGGTATATGTGTCTTATATACCATGGCTGTCAGCCAATCAGCATTCAGGGCTCGAACTACCCAGTCTATAATTATCATTCTCTCTACATCACATGATTTCTGCAGGATCCAGTTTACCACAGTACCCCGCTGCAGGACCATTTACTCACCTGATTTACAGGAACATCACTGTGCCAGTGTATACCACCCTGAAAGGGGTAAGTACCCTACTCTATAGCAGCTCGAACTGTGACAAACTGACAATAACATATCAACTCCCTATGGACTGTGGTATGTGCCAAGGAATATCTATCTCCTGTCTGTCTGCAGAAAGCCACTCAGATCAGCAGTGTGCCCCTGCATGATGATGACTCTGGTTCGGAGGATGACAGTGGCTCTCTGGCCAGCCTCAGGACCTCCACCCTGGGCCCAGACAGGAAGGGCAGCACCCCCGGGAGCCCCCGCGCCGTCAAGAGGGGTGAGAGGGTTTACTTTACTTTAATTCACTTTTTTTGCACACTTTAAAAAGTACAACATAAAATATAACACAAGGTACGTGCAAATAAGACCATCAGCTGTGAATCACCTGAATGACCTGTTCCTGTTTTGACTTCTGACCTTTGATCCCTCCAGGTGTGTCCATGTCTTCCATCAGCTCTGAAAGTGACTATGCCATCCCTCCTGATGCCTACTCCCTGGACTCTGACTACTCTGAGCCAGAACACAAAGTCCAGAGAACATCCTCATACTCCTGTGAGAGCCTGCGAGAGCCTGTGAGTGACCATTTACAGTACGATATAGTGCAGTACGGTACCATGCACTAGCCACATTAGAATATAAGATACAAGGACCCCTTCTACTTCACTGTTGATTCACTAGGAGTATTCACACTACTGAGCCGAACAGAGCCAAGCCAAACCAGGTGTACTGAGCAGCTGTAAAGGACAATGTGAAAAGAAACTATCCAAGCCAGCAAAGTATGGTTCAGGTTGGCACGACACTGTGAAAATGGTAAGTGAGTCATGTGCTGTGTGTGTCCCCATATACAGGAGATGCTGGAGAAGTCAGGCTACCTGCTGAAGATGGGCAGTCAGGTTAAAGCCTGGAAGAGACGCTGGTTCATCCTGAGGAATGGAGAGATCTTCTACTACAAGTCTCCAGTGAGTCTCCACGCGTCATCACTATCTGCTTGATTACTATCTTCTTCTCTGACAGAATTATTCCAGAACTGCAGGTGGCAGTAAATCGGCAACCTTGGCTTTATACATGTTCAAACAACACACACTAGGTGGCAGTGTGCACACTTTCAGTTTGTTTGCCAACTCATAGAAGTAGTAGAAGAAGAAACTTGACTACTTCAAAATGGAGATGGCCTCTGACGCTACCCATGCTCTCACAGACATCATAATGGGACCGATACAATAATGCAATGTCTATATCTAAGTCTATGGCTGAATCCGTTTAGTTACAACTGGGGTTGGATCGAAAACTTACAGGATGGTAGCTCTCCAGGAACAGGGTTGGAGAGCCATGGTTTATTCTGTATTGCCAACTCCTATGGTCTTTGTCCTGGTCTTTCAGAGCGATGTGATACGGAAGCCTCAGGGTCAGATGGAGCTGAACTCTTCCTGTCGGATCGCCCGTGGAGAAGGAGCACAGACCTTCCAGGTGAGTGACAGTGAAGTGCAGTGGAGGCTGCTGAGGGGAGGACGGCTCATAATAATGGCTGGAATGGAGTCAATGGAATGGTATCAAACACATCAAACACGTGGTTTCCATGTGTTTGATACCATTCCATTGACTCCATCCGGCCATTATTATGAGCCGTTCTTGGCTCAGCAGCCTCCACTGGTGAAGAGGGGCTTAATCTACTGTTACTGCTAGTTCAGCCACTTTCACCCCCAGAAGTAAATTGACTTAGCTAGTTCGCTAGAGCACGCAACATTTGGTTGTAGGTTCAGGGATTATCGGTATGCACACGCGCACACACACGCGCACGCACACACATCCTGCCCTCCCACCCCTAGCACCAAACTGGGTAAAAAAGAACGTTGCAGCCTATAATCTTCTCCTGTTCTAGTCTTATCCTGTTCTAGTCTTATCCTGTTCTATTCTTCTCCTGCTCTAATCTTCTCCTGCTCTAATCTTCTCCTGCTCTAATCTTCTCCTGCTCTAATCTTCTCCTGTTTTAATTTTCTCCTGCTCTAATCTTCTGTTTTAATCTTCTCCTGTTTTAATCTTCTCCTGCTCTAATCTTCTCCTGCTCTAATCTTCTCCTGCTCTAATCTTCTCCTGCTCTAATCAGTTGATAACAGAGAAGAAGACATTCTTCCTGACGGCTGACTCTCCCAACATCTTGGAGGAGTGGATCAGAGTTCTACAGAACATCCTCAAGGTCCAGGCCAGCAGCCCCGTCGCCATGGAGACCACTGCCGTCAAACCCACCGTGAGGGGCTGGCTCACTAAGGTCAGGGGTCACTGGGCTGGGGGCCTAAGAGATGAGGGTTATGGAGATGAGAAACAGACAACATGTTTAGGGGGATTGGCCTGAGCAAGACGAGGTATAGAAGTGCTTATCTTGATCACATAATGAGTGGTTCATTGGGATGTAAGCAAGGTGATTTGTAGATCAGTGATTCTGGACATGATCTCGCTCAGGCCGATCCTCTCAAAACACACAGTTTTAATGGAAGCTTTTAACTTGCCTTTTTAATGGAAGGACAACTCTTATTACAAAGGAAATACAAAAATACAGCTATTCTCACCCAATAAAGAGATCTATTATATCAAAAATACAGCTATTGTCTCCCAATATAGAGATCTATTATATCAAAAATACAGCTATTCTCACCCAATATAGAGATCTATTATATCAAAAATACAGCTATTCTCACCCAATATAGAGATCTATTATATCAAAAATACAGCTATTCTCTCCCAATATAGAGATCTATTATATCAAAAATACAGCTATTCTCACCCAATATAGAGATCTATTATATCAAAAATACAGCTATTCTCACCCAATATAGAGATCTATTATATCAAAAATATGTTTCTTATTAGGACACCGTAAAGTTTAAACTAGCCATTCTTCCCACTGTAACAAAAAGAGACTGTCACAGATTGACGGAAGGCTTTCACTTCAGGCAGATTCCTGGACAGCTAATTCACGTTGTGACACGGCTAGAGTTAGGACCCCTTACTGATCAGGGGATGATGATGTTTGAGTGATACCCCCCCTCCTCTACAGAGGTGTATCTGTCAGTATGGTTGAGACTGGGGCTAGGAGACCCTCTAAGATCACAGGGGTGTGTGTGACGGCTGACTGACAGATGAACCCTCTCTTCCTGTAAAGAGGCTTTGATCTCTACACTATGACGTTATGCACCTCAGAGCTCTGTAGTGATGTACTGTTGGTTCACTACCTCTCTCTCTGCATATTTGACCTTGGACCCTGATGAAGAGATGTACAGCTAGGATTATGAGTCATGAGATGTAGCCAGTAGTCCACACACCCGCTCTCTACTGCCGCCTATTGTTCAAATGAGAAATATGCTATACAGTCAGTGGTATTGAGTCTATAAACCTCACATTGACTATTCTCTCTCTCTCTCTCTCTCTCACTCTCTCTCACTCTTTCTTTCTTTCTCTCTGTCTGTCTGTCTGTCTGTCTGTCTGTCTGTCTGTCTGTCTGTCTGTCTGTCTGTCTGTCTGTCTGTCTGTCTGTCTGTCTGTCTGTCTGTCTGTCTGTCTGTCTGTCTGTCTGTCTGTCTGTCTGTCTGTCTGTCTGTCTGTCTGTCTGTCTGTCTGTCTGTCTGTCTGTCTGTCTGTCTGTCTGTCTGTCTGTCTGTCTGTCTGTCTGTCTGTCTGTCTGTCTGTCTGTCTGTCTGTCTGTCTGTCTGTCTGTCTGTCTGTCTGTCTGTCTGTCTGTCTGTCTGTCTGTCTGTCTGTCTGTCTGTCTGTCTGTCTGTCTGTCTGTCTGTCTGTCTGTCTGTCTGTCTGTCTGTCTGTCTGTCTGTCTGTCTGTCTGTCTGTCTCCCTCTCTCTCAGGTGAAGCATGGCCACTCTAAGCTGGTGTGGTGCTCTCTGGTCGGCAAGGTGTTCTATTATTACAGAAACCAGGATGACAAGGTTCAAATTCCTTATTTTCTCCTCCTAAATTTACACTCATTATGTCACCCTCATTACTGTTGACAGTCTGTATCTGTAGTATAACTGAATATCATTCTGTGTGTGTGTGTCACGTCTCAGCTCCCCCTAGGCCAGCTGCGGATGCGTGAGGCGGTGGTGAAGGAGGTGGACAGGTCATGTGACTCGGACGAGGACTACGAAGCCGGTGGGCGTGGCTTCTTGTCATCTCACTGTACCCTAGTGGTCCACCCCAGAGAGCAGAGCCCCACCTACCTGCTCATAGGCACCAAGCAAGAGAAGGTACTTCACCCCTAAACTACACCACCCATAAACCCCCTCACCTACCTGCTCATCAGCACCAAGCAAGAGAATGTACAGCACTCTAAAAATACACTACCCAAACACCCCACAACCAATTCTAAAACCAGTATTTTTAATGTATAAAGAATGAAAGGTTACATCTCAGCTCTGTTCAATGACACATTTCACTACAATGGGGTATGAGTAAACCTTACTTCGGACCTTTTCCTATGAAGATTGATAATTGGCAATATTATGTAAATGAGTACAATACAACTCACAAAATGTGCACATATTTAATGTGCAGTATGATTCGTAAACAGGAAAATAAATGCTCAAATATTGGCACTTATCTATCTCCATATTTCCCTTAATTGTAAGTTACAACCCACTTACCTGTTTCCATTTTCCCCTCCCTCCATCCTTCCTGTCCAGGACACCTGGCTGTACCACCTGACAGTCGCGGCAGGCAGCAGTGCCAGCTTCAAGGTGGGCACAGAGTACGAGCAGCTGGTCGGGAACCTCCTAGACGTAGAGGGAGATCCAGGTAAGACATCTATATTCATCTAATCAATCAATCAACTCAGTCTGTCTGTCTGTCAACACAAAGACAAGTACGGTACATGAGAAGGTTAATGTCTCACAGGGCGACAAGGACTGCCTTGAAGATAGACCAGTGGTTGCCAGACTGGTCTAACACGTGCTATACTGTATCACACAAGGTTCCAGATTCAGTCAGTAGCTCTTTCATGTTATTTTCAACCAGGACAGACTACTGAAATCTCTTGATGCAGTCTGCAATCTGTAGATGGTGTTTATGACTGGGCTCTAGTAAGGCTGTTCCTGGTAAATCTGTGTGGGTGTGTGTTCTCTCAGACTCTGCGTTGTGGAGGAGTGAGGCTCTATGTTTCTGTAAAGAGGGCCTGCGCTCCCCTCTCACCACTCTACCATCTGAAGCTCTGCAGACTGAAGCCCTCAAACTCTTCAAGGTCGGTCCCTTTATTACTTACTCTTCCTTTGTGTTTCTACAAATCCTTCTCTTTTTCTCTTCTCCTGTCTGCTGATCTGAGGCCCCCAGCCTCACTGTCTGTCTGTTAGGGGCATCCCCTTTCTGTCCATCATCCCCTCCTCTCCTCTTGGATGCGCTCCATGCGCCTCTACCCTACTGCCACACAGATCAAAGCCTCGGTGTAGGGGCCCTCTTGGATGCACTCCATGCCCCTCTACCCTACCGCCACTCACAGATCAAAGCCTCTGTGTAGGGGTCCCCGGCTCATTAGAAGTGTGGAAGAGAGATAATGATTATCTCCTGTGATTGAAGCTAAGCGTTCCTCTAGTCCTTGTCCTTGTTGGGAGGTCAGAGACAGTTTCTGTGGATATAATAGTGGGAGGAGGTAGTGGGACAGACAAACAGCACAGTGGGAGTGGGACAGGGAGTGAGAGTGAGACAGGGAGTGAGAGTGAGAGTGAGAATAGGAGTGGGACAGGGAGTGGGACAAGGAAAGGGAAAGGGATGGGAAGTAATGAAGTGGATCTGGAGGAGGATGGACCTTGACCTTGATATATCCTGTTCCTCTCTTTTCAACTCGGCCTCCCAGTCCGCCTCACCCCTCCCCTTCTCTCTATGCTTCAGTGAGCTCTTCCTCTTCCCCATATTTTGGGTTGCTTTTGTCTGATTGGTGCTACATACAGTATATAAATGAATAGAGTTCACTCACAACCCTTTAAAGTCTCTGTTCCTGTTCAAAGACTTTGAACATGCACCCTTCCCGTCCGTCCTACCCTTCTTATAGTCCCTGATCTGACATGGCTGTGTTAGTGAAAGATGTCATGAAACTGTTTACACAGTATTCATACAGAGCCTTGATCCTAGTAACATTTTCCTATTCTCCTTGAACAATGACAGACTAGTTTGACAGCTTCATCCTGACTTGGATGAACCTGTCAAACTTGGAATGTGTTTCCAAGTAGGAAACACATTCATGATGCTGCATGCAGGGCCGGGCCGCCCATTAGGCAGGATTAGGCGGCTGCCTATGGCAGCAGATTGAGGAGGGCAGCATTTTCTGAGCTAAACTGACCAAGACGCACCTCCAACAACATAAAACAACTCACATAATTCTGCCCAAAAACAATGACAATTTCTCTCAACCAGTGGCATATGGGCTTTTTAGGTGAGCGCCAATGGCGCCCTTTGGTAAGCAGTGCCTACTTTGTCAAAGGCAGGGACCCAAAATATGTATCTTGTCCATTCCCAGCCCGCCTCTCCAGGGTGGTGTTGGAGAGACGCATCACTGCGGCCCTCCACCAACGTTCTGTCAAAAAATCATCTAACATAAATCATATAGGTATAGGATATGGTAGAAAGAGTATGTGGCCTTTTCTGTAGCCTACAGGCTGGAGATAAAATGTATGACAATGTAATGAGACAGACACTTTTTACATTATGCAGGTTTCTCCGACCAAATATAGTAACCTAAATGGCGACCAATCAAAGAAAAAAAATTGCTGACATGTTAACAAACACCATATCCTAAAAACAGGACAGGTCAAAGTAAAATGGACCGTATGGAATGGACAATCAGGCTACTCACAACTGCTGTCCAGGAGTTTCACCCCAAAGGCAGGATGTCATGATCAGTGGTGTTTGTATCCGTCCATTTTTGACAAGCTGATCATAGCGAAAAAGAAAATACCTTTATTTCCCGTTGTGTAAACACATTGATTCTCATTGCAAATAGGCTCAGGATAACTCCTGATAATGTTGGCTAGCTGATATTCAGAAGTTAAAAAGCCAAATTGATTAGTCACAGGAATCATTCACGACTAATAAAGCCAATGCAACTGCCTGTTTAACAAACAATAGGCATTCCACGTAACATTCCACTGCGGCCGACACTGTAGGCTACACCCCAGTAAGTACAGACCGACGCCGACGTCATTTGGACATCTTTTTTGGTCCTGTCCGGACCGGCCATCTTTTTTTGTTGCAGTCCGGACCGGCCTTGATTTCCACGTCCACAGATGTAGATTTTTGGTCCAGTCTGGACCAAATCTGAACCAAACATAGACGTCTATTTTTGGTTAAGATTTGGTTCGGTCTGGACCGGCCTTGATTTGGTTCAAACATAGACGTCTATAAATTATGTATTTTTCGACTTTCATTCAGAACCGAAGATGATCCTCATTTCAACTTCCGGAAAATAGGTATTTTTCAATGTCTGTAAAATATGTATTTTCAACGTCATTTTGCTTACTGGGACTATTCTAGTTTTGCGGGGTTATATGAGGAGGGCGGAGATGATATATGTTTTTTTGTCTCGCCTAGGGCGACAGAACGGCCAGATCCGGGTTTTCATTACTGTAGCTCTGCTTGAGGGGTGGTCTACAATACGAACATCATTTACTTTATGTTCATATTCTTATCTTTTATTATGTCTTATGGTTGTTGTGATTATGTGATCAAGACTAGTGATTATGTGATCAAGACTAGTGATTATGTGATCAAGACTAGTGATTATGTGATCAAGACTAGTGATTATGTGATCAAGACTAGTGATATGCCCCTTGCTTAAACTGATCCCCACGAACACGCTGCTTCTATTGTTTCTCAACATGTATCACGATCAGGTAAAACCTTCTTCATCCCTCTTTCATCCTTCCTTCCTTCAGTCCTGTCAGCTGTTCATCAACGTGCTGGTGGAGTCTCCCTCCATCGACTACCACATGTCCCTGGCCCAGAATGCATTGCAGGTGTGTCTGACGCACCCAGAGCTCCAGAACGAGATGTACTGTCAGTTGATTAAACAGACCAACCGCCGCACACCACACAACTCCTCCCTCACTCAGGTACATTACACACCACCACTCCTCCCTCACTGAAGTACGTTACACACACCACACGACTCCCTCACTCATGTCGGTATAAGCCTGTCCCTGAAGCTCAAATGACCCCCTAGCCCCTAGCCCCTAGTCACTTGTGGAAATCTGAGAGGATTCGATGGGTATGAGTAATATGGCTACAATAACACCTGGCCTTTCAGAAGGCAAGAGGGAGGATCAACATTATTGGTTTCATCTATCCAATATTCCTCCCACTTATCACTTTGTATCTAGTTATTTTGTGTTACCTGTCATAGTTTCTGTTTTTTTTCTCAGGTATTGTTTACGTTGTAGTGATCTGTCGGTCTGTCTGTCTGTCTATCTGTCTGTCCTCTCCTCAGTGCTGGCAGCTGTTGGCTGTGTGTGTGGCTCTGTTTCTGCCTCAGCAACACTTCCTGTGGTACCTCAGACAGTATCTGCAGCGTCATGCAGACCCCAGGTACACACACACATACATACTCTCACACGCTCTCTCTGCATCTCTCTCGCTCTCTCGCTCTCTCTCTCTCTCTCTCTCACACGCTGTCTCTCTCTCTCTCACACGCTGTCTCTCTCTCACACGCTGTCTTTCTCTCTCACACGCTGTCTCTCTCTCTCTCTCTCACACGCTGTCTCTCTCTCTCACACGCTCTCTCTCTCTCTCTCTCTCTCTCTCTCTCTCTCTCTCTCTCTCTCTCTCTCTCTCACACACACGCTGTCTCTCTCTCTCTATCTCTCTGTGTAGGAGTGAGGTGGGGAAGTATGCTGTGTACTGTCAGAGGTCTGTGGAGCGTACCCTACAGAACGGAGAGAGAGAGGCAAAACCATCACGTATGGAGATCCTGTCTATCCTACTGAGGAACCCTTACCACCACTCACTACCCTTCAGCATCCCTGTCCACTTCAAGAACATCACCTACCAGGTAACACACATGTACGCACACACACACACACACACACACACACACACACACACACACACACACTCACCTACCAGGTAACACACACACTCTCACCTACCAGGTAACACACACACATTTTAGTAATAACTTTTCAGTGAGCCCTGTCTCCTAGGTGGTGGGATTCAATAGTTCCTCCACCCACACAACGACAGAGTCACACACAGTCACACACACACAACGACAGAGTCACACACAGTCACACACACACAACGACAGAGTCACACACAGTCACACACACACAACGACAGAGTCACACACAGTCACACACACACAACGACAGAGTCACACACAGTCACACACACTTGTCTATCATGCCATGTCTCAGTGATCCCCCTCCTGTCCTATCCGTCCTGTTCTTTAGGTGGTAGGTTTCGATGGCTCCACCACAGTAGAAGAGTTCCTGAGCACCCTAAACCAGAGGGTGGGCATGAGGAAACCACACCTGTCAGGTTTTGCTCTCTTCACTGACGACCCCTCGGGGAATGACCTGGAGCACTGCCTGCAGCCCAGCGTCAAAGTACGTGTGGACCAACACACTCATGACTGTAGCTGCCCATGCATTGCAGCACACACAACCTCACTTTTTGGTGCCTGTCACTAAGTATGGCAGTAAACAGAGGGTAGAGTGGAATCAGAAAAGGGATTAGGGAAAAATGTACAAGGGACCAGTGTCTGCCTGTTTGCTGATTGACCTCTCACCCCTGCCAACAGATCTGTGATGTCATTTCCAAGTGGGAACAAGCCCTGAAAGAACTGCATCCTGGAAAATACGAGGGTACACGCATCGTCCGTCTGACGTACAAGAGCAGGTAGGCTTGACCTTGTTTTAGTTGGCTCCATCCATAGAGCTGAAGATGAGCTGCAGACCACATCATACACACACATCATGCATTGACCAGTGTGATGTCTGTTGTGTAGGTTGTCTTTCCGGGCCCAGGCTAAAGGAGAGACGGAGCGTGAGCGCCTCCTGCTGGCCTACCAGGTGAATGACGAGGTCCACCAGGGGCACTTCCCTGTCAACAAGGAGCTGGCTCTGGAGGTGGCTGCTCTCATGGCACAGGTGGGTAGTGTTTTGGTAAGGAGAGGGGCATTATGGGTACTGTAGTACATCATGCTACAGGTAGCATGGAGGGGACTGATGGGGGCAGTATATGTCTGTGGGTTATGCTGTGTGAGCAGCAGATGATATACCTGTACGTTAAGGTTTGTTTGTGACTACAATGATCTTTGACCTTATTGTGTCTATTATTTAGTTTTTGCACACGTGTGTTTTTAAAAATGACTACAAATAAAACAATTATAATTAAACAAATACTTAAAATGACCTACCCTTCCTCCCTCCTCAGGTGGAGCATGGTGATCTGGACCGTCCAGCCCCTTCCTCCTCCACTAGCTGCAGCTCTCCTCAGCCCAAAACCCAACAAATCCTCCTACAGGCCCTGGAACGCTTCTACCCCAAGCGCTACAAACAAGACTGCAGCATTGACCAGCTCAGGTAATGCTGGGGACACACACACACGCACATGCTTGACAAAAAGGGAGCTGAATTTGCTCTACTGTTATATATTCAATAATGAGTTATAAACTACTTACAAATTAATAATTGATCCTCTATCTCCCCTCAGAGATCTATCGGAGCGTCTGGCCACTAAGTGGTCAGTCCTGCGCGGCTGCAGTGCCTCAGAGTGTGTCAGAATCTACCTGACCGTCACTAGGAAGTGGCCGTTGTTTGGTGCCAAGCTATTCCATGCTAAGGTTAGTGGGGATGGAACAAGACTGAAAAACCTTTACAGCTTTCCTGAATCTGTATTCTACTAGAATAATCCAGTATAGAGTGTATGTCTACTGTATGTTTCCAGCTTTTGCTGAATCTGAGTTCGGTGTCTCCAGTGACTTGGAACATCTCTCTATAATCAAATAGATGTTGCGTTCCTCTTCCCTCTTTTTGAAAGGACTAGTATTTCAGTATTTACTCAGAGAAGAACCCCATTCCCATAGAAACCTTTAGTAATGCAGATATACACTACCGGTCAAAAGTTTCAAGGGTTTTTCTTTATTTTTACTATTTTCTACATTGTATAATAATAGTGAAGACATCAAAACTATGAAATAACACATATGGAATCATGTAATATCCAAAAAAGTGTTAAACAAATCATATATATATATATATATATATATATATATATATATATATATATATATATATATATATCTATCTATATCTCTCAAATAGCCACCCTTTGCCTTGATGACAGCTTTGCACACTCTTGGCATTCTCTCAACCAGCTTCATGAGGAAGTCACCTGGAATGCATTTCAATTAACAGGTGTGCCTTCTTAAAAGTTAATTTGTGGAATTTCTTTCCTTCTTAATGCGTTTGAGCCAATCAGTTGTGTTGTGACAAGGTAGGTGGGGTATACAGAAGATAGCCCTATTTGGTAAAAGACCAATTCCATATTATGGCAAGAACAGCTCAAATAAGTAAAGAGAAATGATAGTCCATCATTACTTTAAGACATGAAGGTCAGTCAATATGGAACATTTCAAGAACTTTGAAAGTTTCTTCAAGTGCAGTCGCAAAAACCATCAAGCGCTATGATGAAACTGGCTCTCATGAGAACCACCACAGGAATGGAAGACCCAGAGTTACCTCTGCTGCACTGTCTGTGATTTATTTAGAATTTAGAACACTTAACCAGCATGGCTACCACAGAATTCTGCAGCGATACGTCATCCCATCTGGTTTGGGCTTAGTGGGACTATCATTTGTTTTTCAACAGGACAATGACCCAACACACCTCCAGGCTGTGTAAGGGCTATTTTACCAAGAAGGAGAGTGATGGAATGCTGCATCAGATGACCTGGCCTCCACAATCCCCCGACCTCAACCAAATTGATATGGTTTGGGATGAGTCGGACCGCGGAGTGAAGGAAGCAGGTTGAGAGAATGCCAATAGTGTGCAAAGCTGTCATCAAGGCAATGTGTGGCTATTTGAAGAATCTCAAATATAAAATATATTTTGATTTGTTTAACACTTTTTTGGTTACTACATGATTCCATATGTGTTATTTCATAGTTTTGATGTCTTAACTATCATTCTACAATGTAGAAAATAGTAAAAATAAAGAAAAACCCTTGAATGAGTAGGTGTTGTAAAACTTTTGACTGGTAGTGTACCTGTATCTAGTATTATCTGTCCCTACAAAAGTCCATACCTCTCCCCTGTCTCTGTCTGCAGCCTTTACCCCCCTCGTCTGTAGAGCAGTCCCAGGTCTGGCTAGCTGTCAACGAGGATGGACTGTGTGTGCTTGACTATACCATGGTAAGTGTCTGTTTAGGTAGCTGTTTAAATGTCTGCTTCCTTAGTGCATTTACCATAGTTCAACTGATGATTCAAAGGTTCCATAGCATGTAGGCCTAAAATCCTACTAATATGTATTATTACTGGTACTAAATGTGTCCAGAAGAGGGCGTATTTCAGTGATTCAGTACGGCCAGTGATCAAGGGACCGCCATCAGATGTGAGCTCTAGGAATCTGAATAGAATATAAGGCAGCAACCTCTCAGAATCCAACCAGATGTATATTGTTTTGTTATTCTCTGTTCTTATTTTTCAGGTTTAAAAAAGTATTAGATTCAGAGCACTCAAACTTAAGGTTTGGGATTTATTTTTACAAGTCTTTACCAGTCTGGCTGTGGCCAGGCCACAGACGCAGAGAATTGTTGAACTACTGGTCTGGAATGATTTTCTGCTACAACGTTAGAAACACCAGATCCCCACAGGGAAACAGAAACTGGCCAACGCCAACCTCTGATTTCATACCCATACCCGGGTTCAAATACTATTTTAAATCATTTAAAATACATAAACTGGACTTGATTCACCTTGCCTGGGTTAAAGGAACCAATAGAAAATATAAAAAAGTGCAAATCCCGCCCATCTGGCACTCCTGGTAGGCTAGAACAAACACTTCATGTATTTGAAAGATTTTAAATAGTATTTGAACCCAGGTTTGGGTCTACCCTGAGAGGTCCAAACGCTGACTGAGATATAAACAAAGTTAGACCTAAAGCACTATAATTATCTTACCCTTATTCCTCCATGTCATTTCTGGTTTGGCATCCTTTCATGCTCCCAATACATTCACTAGTCCTTAGGGGGGGGATAAGCAACATTCAAAATAAAGCATCAGAAATAATGTTATGCTGCTACATTGCTTCATGCTGAATTTGCCTCTTGAGAAAACAATAACAAGAAACCAATTTCCAAAGCAAGGATCTTGTGGCCTGTAACAGGAAGAGAGATGACGTGTAGAATGTATTATACAAGAGACAAAATTCACAAATTTTACAGCACAAACGGCAGAGTCATGTCTCAAGTGTAAAACTAATAATGGCTCAATAATCCATGCTTTCTGGGAATGCTATAATGTCTGGAAGTTGTGGGCGGAGCTAGAAAGTTGGCTGTCAGAATATTACAGTGTAAATTTACTTTTAATCCGTCTGTCTGCATATTTCAAGACATGGCATACAGGGGTGTAGTGAGATACCCAATGGGCTGGACGATTCTCTTCTCATCACTCATCTTGGAAAAACGTATACTAAAAACTTGGAAGTCAATCAATCCGCCATCATTAACACAATAGAAAAATCTAATGATTTATTATTGAAATAGCATGGGCGACCAAGAAAAACGAATTGTTACAATTTAAGGCCAAGTGGCAAACAATAATGCAGACACTAGGGATGGAGGTGTGAACATACAGACACTAGGGATGGAGGTGAGAACATACAGACACTAGGGATGGAGGTGTGAACATACAGACACTAGGGATGGAGGTGAGAACATACAGACACTAGGGATGGAGGTGAGAACATACAGACACTAGGGATGGAGGTGTGAACATACAGACACTAGGGATGGAGGTGAGAACATACAGGCACTAGGGATGGAGGTGAGAACATACAGACACTAGGGATGGAGGTGTGAACATACAGACACTAGGGATGGAGGTGAGAACATACAGGCACTAGGGATGGAGGTGAGAACATACAGACACTAGGGATGGAGGTGAGAACATACAGACACTAGGGATGGAGGTGTGAGCATACAGACACTAGGGATGGAGGTGTGAACATGCAGACACTAGGGATGGAGGTGAGAACATACAGACAGTAGGGATGGAGGTGAGAACATACAGACACTAGGGATGGAGGTGAGAACATACAGACACTAGGGATGGAGGTGAGAACATACAGACACTAAGGATGGAGGTGAGAACATACAGACACTAGGGATGGAGGTGAGAACATACAGACACTAGGGATGGAGGTGAGAACATACAGACACTAGGGATGGAGGTGAGAACATACAGACACTAGGGATGGAGGTGTGAGCATACAGACACTAGGGATGGAGGTGTGAACATGCAGACACTAGGGATGGAGGTGAGAACATACAGACACTAGGGATGGAGGTGAGAACATACAGACACTAGGGATGGAGGTGAGAACATACAGACACTAGGGATGGAGGTGAGAACATACAGACACTAGGGATGGAGGTGAGAACATGCAGACACTAGGGATGGAGGTGTGAACATGCAGACACTAGGGATGGAGGTGAGAACATGCAGACACTAGGGATGGAGGTGTGAACATGCAGACACTAGGGATGGGGGTGTGAGCATGTGGGTCTGGGCAGAGGAGATATAGTCGTTGTTTGTGTCTGTCTGTAAGCTGTTGTTTGTATGTACAAGTTTGTTTTTATGAGTAATAAAACAAATATTTTTAAAAAGGAAGAGAGATAACAAAGGCTTTTCACACTACTGAACAGAACCAAACCAAAAGTGAAAAGAAAAGATCAGAGCCAGCACAGTTTGGTTCAGGTTGGCACGGTAATGTGAAAAGTGTAATACACATTTTCCTATTCACATACGTCTTTTAAACAACTGAAATAAATCATCCTTTCCTTTACAGCACCTTCTGGTCACGTATTCCTACCAATCAGTGATCACCTTTGGCGGTTGCCGTGACGACCTGATGGTGGTGGTGAGCCAGACCAAAGAGCAGGGTGGAGGGAAGAAGCGTGTGGAGAAACTGGTCTTCTCTATGGCTAAACCCAAGGTAAAGTCTCTATAGTCTTCTCTATGGCTAAACCCAAGGTAAAGTCTCTATAGTCTTCTCTATGGCTAAACCCAAGGTAAAGTCTCTATAGTCTTCTCTATGGCTAAATCCAAGGTAAAGTCTCTATAGTCTTCTCTATGGCTAAACCCAAGGTAAAGTCTCTATAGTCTTCTCTATGGCTAAACCCAAGGTAAAGTCTCTATAGTCTTCTCTATGGCTAAACCCAAGGTAAAGTCTCTATAGTCTTCTCTATGGCTAAACCCAAGGTAAAGTCTCTATAGTCTTCTCTATGGCTAAACCCAAGGTAAAGTCTCTATAGTCTTCTCTATGGCTAAACCCAAGGTAAAGTCTCTATAGTCTTCTATATGGCTAAACCCAAGGTAAAGTCTCTATAGTCTTCTCTATGGCTAAACCCAAGGTAAAGTCTCTATAGTCTTCTCTATGGCTAAACCCAAGGTAAAGTCTCTATAGTCTTCTCTATGGCTAAACCCAAGGTAAAGTCTCTATAGTCTTCTATATGGCTAAACCCAAGGTAAAGTCTCTATAGTCTTCTCTATGGCTAAACCCAAGGTAAAGTCTCTATAGTCTTCTCTATGGCTAAACCCAAGGTAAAGTCTCTATAGTCTTCTCTATGGCTAAACCCAAGGTAAAGTCTCTATAGTCTTCTATATGGCTAAACCCAAGGTAAAGTCTATATAGTCTTCTCTATGGCTAAACCCAAGGTAAGGCCATTGAAATGTAATCTATTCTATTTTCTAGTCTATTTCTATGGCAGGTTTAAAGTAGGTGGTCTTTACCACTGGCCAAGTGCAAATGGTCAATGAAAACGATTAGTGGATTATAATCATCACGGACCACAACAGCTCTGTCAACTTTCAGTCAGCGCTCAGATTAAGTTAAGGTCATACAGTTACTTTGGCTAGATTTTCCAGAGACTGTAAAGTAAAAAGTGGGTGGTGGTGTTGATATAGGATCTTACTGTACAGATCAGGGAGCCAGTGTGGCGAGTAAATGGTGAGCTCCTGCTATGTGGCTCTGTCCACCTGTCAGTTCAGTGTAGCTCCGAGAGCAGTCCGCTGCAGCAACCAGGGTCATGGGTTCTATTCCCACAGGGATCACACACTCACAGTGTGTTTGCTCTCACTGTACTTTTAGTCACTTTGGATAAAAGTGACATCTATTGTACATCTATTATTGATACAGTGAGGGAAAAAAGTATTTGATCCCCTGCTGATTTTGTACGTTTTCCCACTGACAAAGAAATTATCAGTCTATAATTGTAATGGTAGGTTCATTTGAACAGTGAGAGACAGAATAACAACAAAAAAATCCAGAGAAACGCATGTCAAAAATGTTATAAATTGATTTGCATTTTAATGAGGGAAATAAGTATTTGACCCCTCTGCAAAACATGGCTTAGTACTTGGTGGCAAAACCCTTGTTGGCAATCACAGAGGTCAGACGTTTCTTGTAGTTGGCCACCAGGTTTGCACACATCTCAGGAGGGATTTTGTCCCACTCCTCTTTGCAGATCTTCTCCAAGTCATTAAGGTTTCGAGGCTGACGTTTGGCAACTCGAACCTTCAGCTCCGTCCACAGATTTTCTATGGGATTAAGGTCTGGAGACTGGCTAGGCCACTCCAGGACCTTAATGTGCTTCTTCTTGAGCCACTCCTTTGTTGCCTTGAACGTGTGTTTTGGGTCATTGTCATGCTGGAATACCCATCCACGACCCATTTTCAATGCCCTGGCTGAGGGAAGGAGGTTCTCACCCAAGATTTGACGGTAAATGGCCCCGTCCATCGTCCCTTTGATGCAGTGAAGTTGTCCTGCCCCCTTAGCAGAAAAACACCCCCAAAGCATAATGTTTCCACCTCCATGTTTGACGGTGGGGATGGTGTTCTTGGGGTCATAGGCAGCATTCCTCCTCCTCCAAACACGTCTGACCTCTGTGATTGCCAACAAGGGTTTTGCCACCAAGTACTAAGCCATGTTTTGCAGAGGGGTCAAATACTTATTTCCCTCATTAAAATGCAAATCAATTTATAACGTTTTTGACATGCGTTTTTCTGGATTTTGTTGTTGTTATTCTGTCTCTCACTGTTCAAATAAACCTACCATTAAAAATTATAGACTGATCATTTCTTTGTCAGTGGGCAAACGTACAAAATCAGCAGGGGATCAAATACTTTTTTCCCTCACTGTATATATATATATCTATTATACATATATTATTTATATAACTCAGCAAAAAAAGAAACGTCCCTTTTTCAGGACCCTGTCTTTCAAAGATAATTCGTAAAAGTCCAAATAACTTCACAGATCTTAAATTTAAACACTGTTTCCCATGCTTGTTCAATTAACCATAAGCAATGAATGAACATGCACCTGTGGAACGGTCATTAAGACACTAACAGCTTACAGACGGTAGGCAATTAAGGTCACAGTTATGAAAACTTAGGACACTAAAGAGGCCTTTCTACTGACTCTGAAAAACACAAAAAGAAAGATGCCCAGGGTCCCTGCTCATCTGCGTGAACGTGCCTTAGGCATGCTGCAAGGAGGCATGAGGACTGCAGATGTGGCCAGGGCAATAAATTGCAATATTCGTACTGTGAGACGCCTAAGACAGCGCTACAGAGAGACAGGACGGACAGCTGATCATCCTCGCAGTGGCAGACCACGTGTAACAACACCTGCACAGGATTGGTACATCCGAACATCACACCTGCGGGACAGGTACTGGATGGCAACAACAACTGACCGAGTTACACCAGGAACGCACAATCCCTCCATCAATGCTCAGACTGTTAGCAATAGGCTAAGAGAGGCTGGACTGAGGGATTGTAGGTCTGTTGAAAGGCAGGTCCTCACCAGACATCACCGGCAACAACGTCGCCTATGGGCACAAACCCACTGTCGCTGGACCAGACAGGACTGGCAAAAAGTGCTCTTCACTGACGAGTCACGGTTTTGTCTCACCAGGGGTGATGGTCGGATTTGCGTTTATCGTCAAAGGAATGAGCGTTACACCGAGGCCTGTACTCTGGAGCGAAATCGATTTGGAGGTGGAGGGTCCATCATGGTCTGGGGCGGTGTGTCACAGCATCATTGGACTGAGCTTGTTGTCATTGCAGGCAATCTCAACGTTGTGCGTAACAGGGAAGACATCCTCCTCCCTCATGTGGTACCCTTCCTGCAGGCTCATCCTGACATGACCCTCCAGCATGACAATGCCACCAGCCATACTGCTCGTTCTGTGCGTGATTTCCTGCAAGACAGGAATGTCAGTGTTCTGCCATGGCCAGCGAAGAGCCCGGATCTCAATCCCATTGAGCACGTCTGGGACCTGTTGGATCGGAGGGTGAGAGCTAGGGCGATTCCCCACAGAAATGTCCGGGAACTTGCAGGTTCCTTGGTGGAAGAGTGGGGTAACATCTCACAGCAAGAACTTGCAAATCTGGTGCAGTCCATGAGGAGGAGATGCACTGCAGTACTTAATGCAGCTGGTGGCCACACCAGATACTGACTGTTACTTTTGATTTTGACCCCCCCTTTGTTCAGGGACACAATCAATTTATGTTAGTCACATGTCTGTGGAACCTGTTTAGTTTGTCTCAGTTGTTGAATCTTGTTATGTTCATACAAATATTTACACTTGTTAAGTTTGCTGAAAATAAACACAGTTGACAGTGACAGGACGTTTCTTTTTTTGCTGAGTTTATACAGTTGAAGTCGGAAGTTTACATACACTTAGGTTGGAGTCATTAAAACTATTTTTTCAACCACTCCACAAATTTCTTGTTAACAAACTATCGTTTTAGCAAGTCCGTTAGGACATCTACTTTGTCCATGACACAAGTAATTTTTCCAACAATTGTTTACAGACAGATTATTTCACTTATAATTCACTGTATCACAATTCCAGTGGGTCAGAAGTTTACATACACTAAGTTGACTGTGCCTTTAAACAGCTTGGAAAATTCCAGAAGATATGATGTCATGGCTTTAGAAGCTTCTGATAGGCTAATTGACATCATTTGAGTCAATTGGAGGTGCACCTGTGGATGTATTTGAAGGCCTACCTTCAAACTCAGTGCCTCTTTGCTTGACATCATGGGAAAATCAAAAGAAATCAGCCAAGACCTCAGAATTTTTTTTGTAGACCTCCACAAGTCTGGTTCATCCTTGGGAGCGATTTCCAAACGCCTGAAGGTACCACGTTCATCTGTACAAACAATAGTACGCAAGTATAAACACCATGGGACCACGCAGCCGTCATACTGCTCAGGAAGGAGACGCATTCTGTCTCCTAGAGATGAACGTACTTTGGTGCGAAAAGTGTAAATCAATCCCAGAACAACAGCAAAGGACCTTGTGAAGATGCTGGAGGAAACAGGTACAAAAGTATCTATATCCTTTCGCCAGGCATAATGGGACCCATCTCGTCCAAAAAGTTGACTCAAGTTTGCCAAAAAGCACCTGGATGATGATCAAGACTCTTGGAAGAACGTTCTTTTGGTTGGAGTCATTGCAGCTAAAGGTGGCACAACCAGTTATTGAGTAAGGGGGCAATTACTTTTTCACACAGGGGAATGATGTGTTGCATAACTTTGTTTATGAAATAAATATGTAATTGTTGTGTTATTTACTCACTTATGTTCCCTTTATCTAATATTAGGTTTTGGTTGAAGATCTGATAACATTCAGTATCACAAATATGCAAAAGTAGAGAAAATTAGAAAGGTGGCAAATACTTTTTCAGAGCACTGTATATATATGAAGGTTACCCTAATTTCAGTTGTATATTTTTAATACAAAAATCAAAAACAAAAAAAACTGATTTTGCTTTGTCATTATGGGGTATTGTGCGTAGATTGATGAGGGAAAAAAGCTATTTAATCCATTTCAGAATGAGGATGTAACATAACAACATGGAAAAAGTCAAGGGGTCTGAATACTTTCCGAATGCACTGTGTGTGTATATGTATATGTATATATATATATATATATATATATATATATAGTGGGGAGAACAAGTATTTGATACACTGCCGATTTTGCAGGTTTTCCTACTTACAAAGCATGTAGAGGTCTGTAATTTTTATCATAGGTACACTTCAACTGTGAGAGACGGAATCTAAAACAAACATCCAGAAAATCACATTGTATGATTTTTAAGTAATTAATTTGCATTTTATTGCATGACATAAGTATTTGATACATCAGAAAAGCAGAACTTAATATTTGGTACAGAAACCTTTGTTTGCAATTACAGAGATCATACGTTTCCTGTAGGTCTTGACCAGGTTTGCACACACTGCAGCAGGGATTTTGGCCCACTCCTCCATACAGACCTTCTCCAGATCCTTCAGGTTTCGGGGCTGTCGCTGGGCAATACGGACTTTCAGCTCCCTCCAAAGATTTTCTATTGGGTTCAGGTCTGGAGACTGGCTAGGCCACTCCAGGACCTTGAGATGCTTCTTATGGAGCCACTCCTTAGTTGACCTGGCTGTGTGTTTCGGGTCGTTGTCATGCTGGAAGACCCAGCCACGACCCATCTTCAATGCTCTTACTGAGGGAAGGAGGTTGTTGGCCAAGATCTCGCGATACATGGCCCCATCCATCCTCCCCTCAATACGGTGCAGTCGTCCTGTCCCCTTTGCAGAAAAGCATCCCCAAAGGATGATGTTTCCACCTCCATGCTTCACGGTTGGGATGGTGTTCTTGGTGTTGTACTCATCCTTCTTCTTCCTCCAAACACGGCGAGTGGAGTTTAGACCAAAAAGCTCTATTTTTGTCTCATCAGACCACATGACCTTCTCCCATTCCTCCTCTGGATCATCCAGATGGTCATTGGCAAACTTCAGATGGGCCTGAACATGCGCTGGCTTGAGCAGGGGGACCTTGCGTGCACTGCAGGATTTTAATCCATGACGGCGTAGTGTGTTACTAATGGTTTTCTTTGAGACTGTGGTCCCAGCTCTCTTCAGGTCATTGACCAGGTCCTGCCGTGTAGTTCTGGGCTGATCCCTCACCTTCCTCATGATCATTGATGCCCCACGAGGTGAGATCTTGCATGGAGCCCCAGACCGAGGGTGATTGACCGTCATCTTGAACTTCTTCCATTTTCTAATAATTGCGCCAACAGTTGTTGCCTTCTCACCAAGCTGCTTGCCTATTGTCCTTTAGCCCATCCCAGCCTTGTGCAGGTCTACAATTTTATCCCTGATGTCCTTACACAGCTCTCTGGTCTTGGCCGTTGTGGTGAGGTTGAAGTCTGTTTGATTGAGTGTGTGGACAGGTGTCTTTTATACAGGTAACGAGTTCAAACAGGTGCAGTTAATACAGGTAATGAGTGGAGAACAGGAGGGCTTCTTAAAGAAAAACTAACAGGTCTGTGAGAGCCGGAATTCTTAATGGTTGGTAGGTGATCAAATACTTATGTCAATCCGTTTCTGGATTTTTGTTTTAGATTCCGTCTCTCACAGTTGAAGTGTACCTATGATAAAAATTACAGACCTCTACATGCTTTGTAAGTAGGAAAACCTGCAAAATCGGCAGTGTATCAAATACTTGTTCTCCCCACTGTATGTATATATATATGTATATATGACGGTTACCCTCTGCCTTGGGCTGATGTATAAAGCAGGTTGATTCTCTATTTTATGTGTTCAGCCTCCAAGGAGCCTAAGGGAGAGATTTTAAAAACTGCAGATAAATTACCTGTGCACCGAAATTGAATTTAAAAGGTGGTTTTGGCTTGAGCCGCCAGTCGTTAATCTGTGTTGTATTGAATCCCGGGCTAAGCATAGAGTCACATTACAGCTGTAGGACGTGCTAATAAGGTCCCTCTGTATTCATGTCAGGCGGATCAGTATCAAGTCATTTCTATGGTTTTCTCATTGGCCTTAAACTGAACTTCTAAATGTGAGCAAATGGGCCTCCAGCTCCCTAGGAGCTAATGAAATACAATAATATGAAATGGTAAAACAATTTCCCCCTCTGTACTCTTTTGTCCTCCTCTTTCCTCCCCTCCTTCTGTCCTCCCTCCTCTCCTCCTCTCCCCCTCCCCTCCCCTCCTCTCTCCCTCCTCTCCTCTCCACTCCTCCCAGATCTTGGAGTTGACTCTGTTGATGGCCAGCTACATTAACTACTGGACGCCCAGCCTCCCTGGCCCCCCTATAGCCCAGCACCAGTCCCCAGGACCCGGCTCCCCTCTGGAGCCCCGCGGGGCCGGGACAGGGGCTGCGAAGATGTGGAACCTGGACAGCAGACACTTCCCCTCCATGACTTACACCACCAAGGGACCCACTCTACTGTGAATATGTCAAACTTCTTCTATGTTACTCTCATCCCCTCTAGCCTGAAGTGGATTCTGTTCCATATACACAGGACATTTTCATTTCTGAAGATAGTTTTTAAAAACCGTTTAGCCTTGAAAAAGGATCGATACATACCCTATTTCTTGACCTTGGCTGTCTGGTCGTTATCCACACAGTGAGAAATAACCTCAGTATCTGGCAGCTTCTCCCTTCAGCCTCAACTCTTCCCCGCCACTCGTCTCTTCCAGATACATCTGTGTCCCAAATGGCACCCTATTCCCTTTATAGTGCACTACTTTAGACCAGGGCCCTGTGGGAATAGGGTGCCATTTCACATACCCTCTGTCTTTTTTAAAGGGAAAAAAAGCTGTTAAAAAAGGAAAGACTTGATTTTGTTCTGGCTCTTTGGTACCTAATATGGAGCTAGGAAGATTTACGTATTCCTTAAACTAAGGAGGCTTGAAGTGGCGTTAACCTCTACGGGATCGGTGTCCCGTATACAGGACGGTTGAGCTAATGTGCGCTAATGTGATTAGTATGACTGTTGTAAGTAACAGCAAACTTTCCAGGACATAGACATGTCTTATATGGGCAGAAAGCTTACATTCTTGTTAATCTAACTGCACTGTACAATTTACAGTACAGTGAAACAATACCATGCTATTGTTTGAGGAGAGTGCACAACAACAAAAAACTTACCACAAACTTCAGTTTTTCCTTTCAAATGGTATCAAGAATATGCATATCCTTGCTTCAGGTCCTGTGCTACAGGCAGGTATGTCATTTTAGGCGAAAATTTAAAAAAAGATCAGATCCTTAAGAGGTTAACCGGTTTCTGAGGGAAGCTATTCGACTACAGAGCACTAGTCGTTGCTCACTACCTTCTCCTGACTGGCTCCTGGAGACACCGTCACGTTAGAATGACGCCGTCACGTTAGAATGACGCCATCTGACAGAAGACAATGCATTAAGCCAGTACAAAATAATACTTATATTTGAGACATCAAATTGTACTTGATTTTTTCATCAAACAATTGCACAAAATGTTTGACTTATAGATCACAGAAGGCCAGGGCCTGAGGAGGAACAGCCTACTGGGCAAAAACTGGTTGAATCAATGTTTCCACAACATTTGAACCCCCAAGAAATCTATGTGATGACATTGAATCGGCATGGAAAACTAATTGGATTTGGAAAAAGTCACCAACTTTTAATCTAAATCCAATGACAAGTTGAATTTTTTTGTTGATTACACGTTGAATTCAAGTTAGTTGACAACTTAACCAAATGTAAATCAAAACTAGACGTTGAACTGACATCTGTGCCCAGTGGGAGGCAAGGTACTATTACTTATGGTACAAGTGATGATGGTAACGTTTTGACCAAGCAATGTTTTATAACAATTTTGACCACATACTTTTATTGTGAAGTACAGAGTAACACTATTTTTTAAGATGATGGAGATGAATAGAAATGGAATACTGTCCGCTGTATGACAGCCTTAGTCTGAGATGTATGAACTCATTTGGTGGCATGTTCCTACTCCTCCACTTAATACCAGGGTTGGGATCAATTCCATTTTAAATTCAATTCAATTACACTGAAATGTCAATGTCATTTCCAAATCCAGTTTTCCACATTGCCTTTCAATTAGAGAATTTGAAATGGGAATTTCAGTTTACTTCTTAGAATTGACTGAATTTAAATGGAATTTGACCTCCAACCTTGTTGACAACACAGTGGAAGGTACTGGGAACTCAGCCAGGTAGGACTGATTACATGGAAAGGTCCAGCCACATAAGGGTGGACTGGTATGATTAGAGATATTCAAATGTTATTAGTGACATGAATTGTTTTGGATCAAACCACTGTCTTGGTCATTTTCGTGTTATTTATTTAATTTCCTGGTATTTTGTGACTTTTTTTGTATGCTGAAAAGTGTTTGGCAGAACTGTTAAATGTTGAACTGAAACATTCAAAATGGCCTTGACTTTGTTTGTCTCAAGTAGCTAAATATTTTAACTTGACAGTTTTACGCTGTATGGATGCTGTATGATTTGTGAAATAGGGATGTTAGGTTAATGAAACAGATTATAGACAATGTGCTTAGCTGTTATGAAATGTTGTGTTTTAAAATGAAATGAATAAAAAAGTGCATATATACAGTAGAGTATGGTGGTATTTGGCATGGCTTTGGCCTATAAACATTTACACTCAACATTCTGGTGAATACTAAAGCTCTTACAATATGCTTGTTATTTTCTCTCATTATGTTTTTACACACAGACTATCCCCATACTTTGGCAAATGTGCCAGTGTGATGTCAGGTAGGCTCAGCATTGTGCGTATGTTGATGTAGGTGGGGTTTGAAAGCTAGGATGCTAGTTGCGCTGACTTGCTTCATCCAAACGGATCAAAGTGGTAATGATATTTTCCTGCCAACAGTATTGCTATACACATTTTTTCTTTTTTTAATGATTTCTCAAAAACTGTAGTTACTCTATTATGAACAAAAATACTCATTATTGGAAACTCTGCTAACTTGTTGTGCATCATAGGCCCTAGGGCAGGGGTAGGCAACCCTGTTCCTGGAGTGCCACAGGTACTGCAGGATTTTGTTCCAACTAGGCATCACACCTGACCAACTGAGCTAATTGATCAGTTCAGTGATTGCCTAAATTCAACACACCTGGTCTTCCAGGTCGGTTAAACCAAAAACAGGACCAGGGTTGCCTACCCCTGCCCTAGGGCCTACGGTTACTCTTCAGGAAAAATGTTGAAGAGAAGGGTAGCATGGCTTGTTTGAGGTTTGGCCATTCCTTAACGGTGCTTATGTTTATCTTTATTTTAGCCTTCTGAGATTTTAAATAACGCTTGATGTGAATTCAAATAAAGTTTTTGAAGCCCTCCAACAAATTACAGCACAGCATAAATTCACCAAAGGGCATAATTTATTTATCTGTTTAACAGCGTCCCTATTTAAAAAAAGCAGGAAATAGGTGAGCTGTTGATTTTTGGAAAACTCAGTAGATCAACAGGTGTAAGCCTATTTGGGAGCAGAAAGTTGGTAAGAGGTTGAGCGAGAGCACTGGAACAAGAAACACAGTAATCTAGGGCCTTCATATAGGCTGTGACGATGAGCCCTGTGAAGGTAGCCCGCCAGTTCCTCTCCATGGAAACTCTCTTAACGTTACCAAAGGCAGTCGGACATTCTCTTTACGTCCCACACTGAAAAAATATTGTTAAGTGTTTTGCATTGTTTGTTGCCTAAAGCAGGGATGGGCAACTTTGATTGGGGTGGGGGCCACTAAAATGCTTAACTAATGAGGGGCCGCAGTGGCAGTTTTACAGTTAATATCCTGCAATTCTACACATTTTTGACAGAGTGGAGAGAAATGTTTTCAGTTTTTAGTATGATATCTGAGAGAAAGTGTCTAACAAAATCAATGGGGGCCCCGGTCAGTAATATGACAGTGTTTAGGCTACTACAAGTTCAGATAGCTTGCTAGACTAACTTACCAATCTAAAAAATGTTAACTGACATGGGCTAATTGTTTGACTGTCAGTCACTGACATAACAACAGAAAAACTGCTGATGCACATCCAAATTTCGAAATTGCATCTTGTGTATTCTCCTATTCTAAATCTCAACAGTAAATTGAGACCCAGACTGAGTAAAAAAAATCAAAATAATAAAAGTGAAATTGTTCCCCATCCCTGCTCTATAGTCATGTCTAGATTAAGCAGCATTGCATACATTTAGCCAATGCAGTTTGTGAATGCAGGCACTTTGACAGCAGGCTGCTATTTGGCCAAAAATATTAATGCCTCAGCCATAAACCTGTATTAGCGGACCTATATAGACGTCTGTAGCCGGGGCAAAAAAAATAATTTCAGCATCTCCACTTTGGCAAAAAAAGATAGTTGTATAATTAAGAACAGTATCTTGTAGGATTCAGTATTTGGATTTGTAAGAGTTGTTGCCCTGTCCCTTTCTCTGCGATTGTCATTCTAATGGAATCCAGAAAGAAGAAAACCCTGTCCTCAAACATTTACATCAAAGGGTGCAAAGTTATCCACATCAAATTAAATATTTTTCTTGATAAAATAACATAGGAAATCACTTTTTGTGGAGCATTAATTTACCATCCTTACAAACCACTTATTGTATTGGACATACATAGGCTGGTCATCTAGGTTTGTACCTGTAGACTTTCCATCACCTTGAAAGTCAATACACAATACAGTAATTGAGTATATTGAGACATCAAGTGGTTTGTGATGATGTGGTTCAGTTGTTAGAGCATGGGGTTGTCAGTTCAATTCCCACCAGTGACCAGTATGAAAATGCATACATTCACTACTGTAAGTTGCTCTGGATAAGAGCTTCTACTAAAATGTAAAAATAATGAATAGACTATTTCAGTTTTCATATATGAATAAATTGCAATTGCAAAGTATTTCAAGAAACTGGAAAACATATATCAAGCAAGTATTTTTCTATTCCACAAGTATTATCAGATTAACTGTTTTGTACAGATAATTATCAGACTCAAGTTACGAATGCTGGTAAACACTCACATAGAAATACATTTACTTAAACAATTTTCACACTAGCACGGTCAATTTTTTTCTGCATCACAGCCCACCAAAAAAGGTACATTTGTCAGCAAGACACATCAATTAATGTAAGCCTAATAAATGGCATGCGCTGAATGTCATTAGGCAAACTTTTTGGTGTTTTGTAACAGATGTCTATTTCCATTCAGTTTGGATGCTGTAATTATTTTGGAATGGAGGAACATGCACAGGTGGCCTACTTTGTGAAGTGATTTGTCTGACAACAGATGAAAATATCATGCCTTTTTCCACATTTTGTTACGTTACAGCCTTATTATAAAATTGATTAAATTGTTTTTTCCCCCTCGTCAATCTACACACAACACCCCATAATGACAAAGCAAAAGTATCCATTTTTTTTTATTTTTGGAAATGTACATTTTAAGTATTCAGACCCTTTACTCAGTACTTTGTTGAAGCACCTTTGGCAGCGATTACAGCCTCCAGTCTTCTTGGGTATGATGCTACAAGCTTGGCATACCTGTATTTGGGGAGTTTCTTCCATTCTTTGCAGATCCTCTCAAGCTCTGTCAGGTTGACTGGGGAGCTTCGCTGCACAGCTATATTCAGGTCTCTTCAGAGGGTTCAAGTCTGGGATCTGGCTGGGCCACTCAAGGACATTCAGAGACTTGTCCTGAAGCCACTCCTGCGTTGTCTTGGCTGTGTACTTAGGGTCGTTGTCCTGTTGGAAGGTGAACCTTCACCCCAGTCTGAGGTCCTGAGCGCTCTGGAGCAGGTTTTCATCAAGGATCTCTCTGTACTTTGCTCCGTTCATCTTTCCCTTAATCCTGACTAGTCTCCCAGTCCTTTCCACTGAAAAACATCCCCACAGCATGATGCTGCCACCACCATGCTTATAATAATAATAATATGCCATTTAGCAGACGCTTTTATTCAAAGCGACTTACAGTCATGCGTGCATAGATTTTTGTGTATGGGTGGTCCCGGGGATCGAACCCACTACCTTCCTACCACTATGCATCACTGTAGGGATGGTGCCAGGTTTCCTCCAGAGGTGATGCTTGGCATTCAGGTCAAAGAGTTCAATCTTGGTTTCATCAGACCAGAGAATCTTGTTTCTCATGGTCTGAGAGTCTTTAGGTGCCTTTTGGCAAACTCCAAGCGGGCTGTCATGTGCCTTTTATTGAGGAGTGGCTTCCGTCTGGACACTCTACCATAAAGGCATAATTGGTGGATTGCTGCAGAGATCCCATCTCCACAGAGGAACTCTGGAGCTCTGTCAGAGTGACCATTGGGTTCTGCACTGTACCTATACCTGTTGTCCTTTTCAGGCACACATTCATGTATTGAGTGGTTTTGTACCAACAACTTAATGTAACAGTGGGACCAGGTGCCACCTGTTTATATATGGGGATAGTAGACCCAAAGAGTGTCTATTATGTTGACAAGGTAGTCAAGTGACCACTCTAACAATGGAAATTAATGTCCTCAAAGAGGGAAGGCAGGCGAGAGGAGCCGACACCAGGTTGGGACCATCCTAGCCAATGAAATTGCAGATATGTGTGTGAACAACAGGCCATAGAGATAGAGGACTCATCTTTGTCTCTGCCATTATAGCGTCTGTGACCATGGGCAGCGCCATTGAGGCTATCTACATTTTAAAGTAGTACATTTTCTTCTTCTTCATTGCCTGATTGCTTCCAACTCATACAAATCCCCACCCAGTTGACTACTTTAAAAATGGTTGAAGCCCTCAATGGCAATGTCCATGTTAAAACAGGTTATATCCATGATGACTCCTCTATCTCTATGACAACAGGCAAAACTCTGAAATAAAGTAGGCTCGTTTTTTTCAAATTTGACTTATATCAGTGCATTTATAACAACCTAACCATAACGAAAATTATATTTGATCAAATAAGCCTCACGTAGCAAATTAAGCAATTACATTTTTTGTTGACCAAATTCGACACTCTCATTGACCTCAATACAAAATTCCCCACTTCGTGTGTTTATTTTCGTGGACAGAGTTTTGGCGGAGTAAAACCTCTCGCTTCGCCTCTTCCTCTGGTAGGCCTATATTCCAATAGCGCGAGCTTCCTGACACAAGTCAGTTAGTTCGAGAGTTACCGATGAGAGGGGTAACAGTACAGGCACGTGAGCACATGAACGCAGTAGTCGATGATGATAACGCTCTGCACCTTTATTTAATAAATCCTGCATCTATTAGTAATTTTGCCTCCTGTGCTGTGCCTACCTACCTCGGCTGCGAAACAAAGTAGCCTTCCCCTGACAAAAGACTGGTCATGCAATTAGCTACCGGTTGCATATCGAATTGACACAGTTCCCTATGTTGAATTAGGCATATATTCAACAACCGATTTAGATTTTCTCGAGCGGCTCTTGATAATCTAATAAACATAATAATAAATACATAATCTAATCTTGATCCATTTGACGGCATGAATAGCGTTTAGGCAGTGAACTCATGTTGATACAGGTGTGCTTGCTTTTGCAGGTAGCCTTGTGAGAAATAAGAAAATGACTTCCCCCAAAAAGCAAGGGTTATTACGGGAGGCTTTTCACCAGATCATTGCCGGTGGATCAGCAGGTAAGACTAGACTTTGTAACAATTTTGTTTATCAAAGATTGTCTAATATGGGTTGATTCAAATGAATGAGCGGCTGCGCTTGATTAAGTTTTTATCGAACATGCCTGCTGTAGAAATGTCTGTTTCCGTGGAAATATCACCTTCCACAATGTCTATCTGAATAGTTGTTTTGTTCCTCTTTCCCGAATTCCTTCTCCTAGACTGTAGGTCTACAATCATAGGCTGCTGGCTGGTTTATGAAAATGTGCGCTTGCGAGGCCCCCTAGCATATGTTGCATTGCTGTATGTTCAATGTAACATCTCATGACATGGAAGAATGAGTTATCTGTACCTACCAATAATGATCAGATCATTTGATGGCCAGGCCGTTATTATAGTAGCCTACCAGAGGACAGATGGGGCCCCAGCCTGTTAATACAGTAGCCTACCAGAGGACAGACGGGGCCCCAGCCCGTTAATACAGTAGCCTACCAGAGGACAGATGGGGCCCCAGCCCGTTAATACAGTAGCCTACCAGAGGACAGATGGGGCCCCAGCCTGTTAATACAGTAGCCTACCAGAGGACAGACGGGGCCCCAGCCTGTTAATACAGTAGCCTACCAGAGGACAGACGGGGCCCCAGCCTGTTAATACAGTAGCCTACCAGAGGACAGACGGGGCCCCAGCCCGTTAATACAGTAGCCTACCAGAGGACAGATGGGGCCCCAGCCCGTTAATACAGTAGCCTACCAGAGGACAGATGGGGCCCAGCCCGTTAATACAGTAGCCTACCAGAGGACAGACGGGGCCCCAGCCCGTTAATACAGTAGCCTACCAGAGGACAGATGGGGCCCAGCCCGTTAATACAGTAGCCTACCAGAGGACAGACGGGGCCCCAGCCCGTTAATACAGTAGCCTACCAGAGGACAGACGGGGCCCAGCCCGTTAATACAGTAGCCTACCAGAGGACAGACGGGGCCCCAGCCCGTTAATACAGTAGCCTACCAGAGGACAGATGGGGCCCCAGCCCGTTAATACAGTAGCCTACCAGAGGACAGACGGGGCCCCAGCCCGTTAATACAGTAGCCTACCAGAAGAGGACAGGCTGTTAATAAAGTAGCCAACCAGAGGGAAAACAGGGTCCAGCTAGTGTGGAGCCTCTCAGTCATGAAGAAGCAGGGCCGGCTCTTCCTCTCCTCTCTGTTTTATAACAAATTAAGTCTTATGTATACTCCAGCATCACTGCCATGTCGCTCTCCCTGCACAAAACTCACTAACTCGTAGGGAAGCGTTTTCAGTCCTGGCGACCCCAAAGCTGCAAATTTCATTTTTTGCCCTAGCATTACACAGCTGATTGAAATAATCAAAGCTCGATGATGATGAGTCAATTATTCAAATCAGCTGTGTTGTGCTAGGGCAAAAAACGAAATGTGCACCTGTTGGGGTCCCCAGATCTGAGTTTGGAAAACGTTGCCTTAGGGACCCTGTCCTGCCTGGCCGGGCCTCCTTCGCCCAGGGGCTGGAGTCCTGTCACTATCCTCCATGTAGCTAGAGGACTTAGTAAGCCAGGAGCTGGACTCTAGGAGGCTGCACTGCTGCACCTTGAGTAGAATGACCTCAGTGTTTCCCCTTCTCACCTTCCGTAATCCTCCCTAACTGCAGTGTGTGTGACCACGGTGTGTATGTGTGTGTGTGTGTGTGTGTGTGATCACGGTGTGTGTGTGATCCCGGTGTGTGTGTGACCATGGTGTGTGTGTGGGACCATGGTGTGTGGGACCATGGTGTGTGTGACCACGGTGTGTGTGTGTGACCACGATGTGTGTGTGTGACCACGGTGTGTGTGTGACCACAGAGAGTGTGTGTGACCACAGAGAGTGTGTGTGACCACAGAGAGTGTGTGTGACCACGGTGTGTGTGTGTGTGTGTGTGAGACCACGGTGTGTGTGTGTGAGACCAAGGTGTGTGTGTGACTACGGTGTGTGTGTGTGTGACCACGGTGTGTGTGTGTGTGCCTCCCGTGAGTGTCGTTAGCGTCCTGACTTCCTTGTTAACGAGGTTGGAGCAGAGATCAGTGTTAATTTATGTGCAAACCGGCCCGGTCACAGACCCAGAGGAGGTGTGTGGTGTATACAATACATTTAGTCAATCTGCCTTGGCTTTGGTGCTCTACAATCTGCCTTGGCTTTGGTGCTCTTTACCATCTGCCTTGGCTTTGGTGCTCTTTACCATCTGCCTTGGCTTTGGTGCTCTTTACCATCTGTCTTGGCTTTGGTGCTCTATACAATCTGCCTTGGCTTTGGTACTCTACACAATCTGTCTTGGCTTTGGTACTCTACACAATCTGTCTTGGCTTTGGTGCTCTATACAATCTGTCTTGGCTTTGGTGCTCTATACAATCTGCCTTGGCTTTGGTACTCTACACAATCTGCCTTGGCTTTGGTGCTCTATACAATCTGTCTTGGCTTTGGTGCGCTTTACCATCTGCCTTGGCTTTGGTGCTCTTTACCATCTGCCTTGGCTTTGGTGCTCTTTACCATCTGCCTTGGCTTTGGTGCTCTTTACCATCTGCCTTGGCTTTGGTGCTCTTTACCATCTGCCTTGGCTTTGGTGCTCTTTACCATCTGCCTTGGCTTTGGTGCTCTTTACCATCTGTCTTGGCTTTGGTGCTCTTTACCATCTGTCTTGGCTTTGGTGCTCTACACAATCTGTCTTGGCTTTGGTGCTCTATACAATCTGTCTTGGCTTTGGTGCTCTACACAATTTGTCTTGGCTTTGGTGCTCTACACAATCTTTATTGGCTTTGGTGCTCTACACAATCTGTCTTGGCTTTGGTGCTCTATACAATCTGTCTTGGCTTTGGTACTCTTTGCAATCTGCATGCGTGTGGACTTTGGTACTCTTGGCTGTCTATTCAGTCTGGACAAGCTTTGGTTATGTTGACCTTTTGGAGGCTGAGGTCAACGCTCGGACAGAGATCAGCCCCTCTTAGGTTTATATAGTGACTGAGTAATGTGGTTAGTTTCTATACATTCATTGATTCACTGTATCATGTACAACTTAGATTCCTCCATGTTGTCCTGAGTGCTTGACAACACTTGGGTTTATTCTGATTGGTTGTTCTCCAAACTGTGCCTCTAGTCTAAAAAGGATACAGTGAAACTATTGGCTATTGTACCATGCACTTTAAGGGACCACAATGGAAATAAGTAATTGGCTTTATTGTGTAATCCCTGACACATTTTTATGTAGGCTACTGGGGAGATGTATTTAATAAATACTGTCCCTGAAGAGCTACCGCCCTGTAGATTTTCACTCCAACCCTAATATAGCACACCTGATTGTAATAATTAGTTGGTTGATAAACTGAATAAGGTTAGTTACAACTGGGGTTGGAGTGAAAACCTACAGGAGGCCAAAGGTAGCTCTCCAGGAACCGGGTTAGTGAGCCCTGCTGTAGATTGACTTAAAGGGATCTGGTAATTTTGTATACTTTTTTAGCCAGTAGTTCTGAAAGTAGCACTCACTAGCCAAAGGTGGTCCCCTAAAATTGCTTATTACGTCACATAATTATATAAATGGCGCATTATAGCTTCCAGAAAAACAGTTGCTTTCAAAGTAGGGATTTCGTGGCTAATTGAGGTAATTCTGCTCATAGATGTATGAACTACACATTGACATTAAAGAAAATACTACTAGTCGCCAAAGTTCTGGCAACTAGAAGTGGCATGGTTTCAATTAAGTCTTCACACCACAAGGGGGCAGCAGTAACCTACTCTTTCACTTTTCACAACAGATGAGGATACAGGACAACTTTCTGCTGATTCTTAAAAGCTGAGAGTTTGGCCTTTCAAAATTGACACTAAGTTCATGTCTATAGCATAGCTATATGTTTGTGCAGGATCATTGTGTGGTTGTACAAACTGCAAAATTACATTGACTTTTGTCTGACTTGAAGTAATGCAAATGTATGATGTGAGAACTACTGATAATATTATATATCAAATATTGATGTTATAACAGAAGTAGCAATGTTGCCCCCCAAGGTGCCCCCAGAAGTGAATATTGTATAACTACTCGTATGTCTGAAGGAAAAAAATATCAGCTGCCATTTTGTTATTCTAGTATTGATTATTTCCTTTTCCTTCCCACCTGACAATGGAACTTCATAACATTTGTTGTTTTTCGTTAGTGGCTGAGTAAACCAACCCTTCCCTAGAAAACGGAGTGTGTCGATACTAGACAGACGCCCTAAGTATGATTACATACGGTCCCCGACGACGTCTGTGTAGTAGACTGTCAGAACCTCGTTTAAAACGAACTCCAACTCTCTTAATTTTAATTGGTTTTAAACTGTGAACCTAAGATGAGGCGGCATTTGAACAAATAAATCCCACTTAGCTTAAATAAAGAAGAGGAAGAAACAGAGGGAAAATATCATCAATATAATAAACAGAGTGAGTGGTGGAAGTCTGAGTATCGTTCAACTGACAGAGAGAGAGATGGTCGCTACAAATGAGCGTTCTCTTTCCTTCCAGTTCCAGACGGGACCCGGCCCGCGATTGGATTGGCTGCCACAATCAGAGCTGAATTAGGCCTAATATTTATTTCCAGAAACAATTGTACATGTTTAAGCGGGCGCTTTGATTGAACTCCCGGCGGACATGCTGTAGACAGATGTTTAGATGACCTCATGTTTGAAGTAATGTTGATTTTGGAATGGGTGCTGCTTCGCTCTTTCTCTAAATCAACCCCCTTCCCTCCGAACCCCCCAAAGCGCTTCGCTAGACTGTGTTTCTCAGACAGAGAGGGCGGGGAGAGGTACATCCTTCAGAATGGTCACAGACAGTCGAGTGGGGGGTGTTTCGGCTCAGGGAGGAAGAGGAGATATTTACGTTTCTGAACAGATTTATTTGACAGACAGATGTCAGTAGGGTTGTGGATGGCTGGGTGAAAATTAAGCATGACAGTCTTGAAGGATGTGATGTATTATATGTATTTTCGTGTGTGTGTGTGTGTGTGTGTGTGTGTGTCTGTGTCTTACTGAGGCATATGACACACCATCAACATAGTTCTGAAAGACTTGTCTAACAAACACCACATTGTGTGAATGCCATCTACAGATGATTAGATGTCCAGACTACAAAGTGTTCTGATGTTCTTCCTTTATGAAGCAGCCATTCTATTGCATGTTACTCTGTTGACTCTGGTTGTGTCCCAAATGGCACCCTATTCCCTATAGAGTACCACAGTGTGAGTCATAATACCCATAAAACCTAGCGGTCAAACAGGGAAATGGTTCCAATAGTTTTTCCACCATTTAATTTTTCCCATACGGAATTTTAGAAACACTTAAAATAAGGATTGTGTTTAATGTAGGCTTACCCTGGCGTGATGTTTTGATAACTGTGTAAATCTCTCCAGGACAAGGTGACTTTTATCAATATATTCGCCTGTATATACCCAACCCCCCCAAAAAAATAAATAAATAAATAAAATAAAATAAAATAATGAAATGCTAATTAGCTGCTAATGTGGCTATCATAAAAAACTACAAATGCCTTGATGATCTGGACGACACTGCCGAATCGAAGCAAAATAAAGAATCTCTGGATTAAATATCTAATGTTAGCTAAATTTAGTAATTAATAAATTGGCTACATTTCTTTAAATTGACAATTCTGTGAACTGTCTTGTGCAAGTTTTAAATTGACACAATATCTGTTAGCAAAGGTGTCAGCTAGAGATGACGTGCAGGAGCTTACAGGGATTTGTAGTTTTGCATGATGTCTACTTTGACCCTGATTAGCATTTTCGAATCTGAGAGTAAATAGAGGCGCATATACAGATAAGGTGACTTTTAACTATCTATCTATCTATATATATATATATATATATATATATATATATATATATATATATATAGTTAAAAGTCACCTTGTCTGAGAGAGATTTACATGGTTATCAAAACGTCATGCCAGGGTAACCCTACACGAAACACAGCCCTTATTTTTAAGTGTTTCTAAAATTCCCTATGGGAAAAATGTATGGTGGAAAAACGATTGGAACCATTTCCCTGTTTGACCGCTAGGTTTTATGGGTATTATGACACCTCCACTGTGGAGCTCTATATAGTGCACTACTTTTGACTGGAGTCCCATAGGCCCTGGTCAAAAGTAGTGCACCACATGACCAAATAGGGGGCCATTTGGTTGTGTGTAGCCTAGGGTAATTGACAAACTCCCTCATTTAGATTTTAGAATGGGCGGGAAAAAGTTGACTGCAACCAGGCTTGAAGTGTAATGTGAACAAATGTAGCATGGACCCATGGACCCTGTGCTTCCTAAAAAAGATCTGATACATCCTAGTGGTCTTATAGGTATAATATCCAGCTAAAATGGGCAAAGCTGAAATACTGCATGTTTTTAAGTAAAAATACCAACTCATGCCGTCTTGGATGTGAGACGTACTGATGTTATTGTTTGGGAAATTTTGTTTCTGTGTCATGATTTATAGCGAAACATTTTTTGCAGTAAATTGGTTGTTAATTTGTCTCAAAGGAGATATTGTGCCATTTGATAGATATCTTATGTTTGCATAAATGAGGACTGTAGGCTACCTGTTAATAAGCAGTTTGTGTGAGGAGAGAGTGGTTGGGTGGGCTAGTGGCGATTTTAGTCAGTGCTGTAATGTACAACCCTCAGACCAGCTGCTGACGTTATCTTAATAACATGATTTATGGAACTAGGTCACTGACTGAGTGGGGGAGCGGAGGACACAGTGTGTAGGAGGAAACGTCTCTATTGTGATCACTAAAGAGTTCTAGATCGCAGTAAATATGCACACACAGGCCATCAATCATGCACGTTAGGTTGCTGTGAGCAGTAAGGATAATTGCAGTGTTATGCTAGGAGCAGAATTAGCAGGATAATTATGATTGTTCGACATGGGAGGCTGTGCCTGGACTATTGCTAGTCTCATTTACCAATTATTACAATGAGTTGAGGGCAGTGCAGCCAGTCTGTGGTTGTAACATTACATTGTAGTCATTTAGCAGACGCTCTTATCCAGAGCGACTTACAGTTAGTGAATGCATACACGTTTTTTTTTTCTTTTTCTTTTTTCCATATTGGCCCCCCGTGGGAAACGAACCCACATCCCTGCCGGCCAAACCCTCCCCTACCTTGTGCGCCGCCCATGGGTCTCCCGGTCGCGGCCGGCTGCGACAGAGCCTGGACTCGAACCAGGATCTCTAGTGGCACAGCTAGCACGGCGATGCAGTGCCTTAGACCACTGCGCCACTCGGGAGTAACATGTATATTGACAACGTTTTAGGTAATATTCTGAATATGTACTTGGATGTTCTCTCAGTCAATGACTTTACTCGCATTAAAACTGTTACCATCCACAGTTTTTATGCGAGTAAAGTCATACCATATAAAAAAATAAATCGGAATTAATTTTTTTTTAGAACAGTAAGCAAAGAAACATGGTTCAAGTGTGTAAAAAAGGTATTTTAAAGCATCAAATTGTCCACTAACAATAGTCACTGTGAATTTGTCAAGTTGCTCTCTCTCAAGTCTTGGCACCTTTTGGGTTCAGTTTTTACACTTCATTGTTTACACCCATTCAGCATCGTTCACACCCTCTTAAGCCTTAGCCCCACCCATCTCTTTAAGGTACACATGTGAGGTCATGTGCTAAACAGTGTGAGTAAGGTAGTGTAGTAAACAACCAAAGATTTGAAGACTAAATGGTGAAAGTAGTAGCTATCGTTAGCTAGCTAGCTAACAGTACACTTTAACTTGCAATGAAAACGACTTTGACAAAATGAGAAACATATAATATCGGAAAATGTAGCTAGACTCTTACCCCTATACATGGATGAAGGCCATGGTTGCCCTTAGTTTTAAGATGTAATCCTGAGACAGCTGTTTTATACAACAGCCTTCTTCTGTGTTCTCTTTTCGATTCCCTCTGCATTTGCATTCAAACTGCCTAATTTTCACCATCTCCTTCTCATACTCTGCTTCCACCGGGCATTCCACTGATTTCAAAACTCAGTCAACTCTATTTATTCCCCTGTCATCAGAAGACTCTACAATCTAGTCATCTGATTCATTTTCAGTCAGAGAGAGTCAGCATGGCACAATCGTCCTCCAGAAAGTAGTCCATCACAACTTTTTCCCACTGATCTTTGTCGAAAGCGCCTGCTAAATTCAGGGCAGCAATGTTGAGAGCAGTAGCAACACTTTTGCAGTGCTCCATGGCTATATCTTGAAAAAAATCTGCAGTAGCAAGGATTATCTGAGCAGCTCATGTTATATACAGTGGGGGAAAAAAGTATTTAGTCAGCCACCAATTGTGCAAGTTCTCCCACTTAAAAAGATGAGAGAGGCCTGTAATTTTCATCATAGGTACACGTCAACTATGACAGACAAATTGAGAATTTTTTTTCCAGAAAATCACATTGTAGGATTTTTAATGAATTTATTTGCAAATTATGGTGGAAAATAAGTATTTGGTCACCTACAAACAAGCAAGATTTCTGGCTCTCACAGACCTATAACTTCTTCTTTAAGAGGCTCCTCTGTCCTCCACTCGTTACCTGTATTAATGGCACCTGTTTGAACTTGTTATCAGTATAAAAGACACCTGTCCACAACCTCAAACAGTCACACTCCAAACTCCACTATAGCCAAGACCAAAGAGCTGTCAAAGGACACCAGAAACAAAATTGTAGACCTGCACCAGGCTGGGAAGACTGAATCTGCAATAGGTAAGCAGCTTGGTTTGAAGAAATCAACTGTGGGAGCAATTATTAGGAAATGGAAGACATACAAGACCACTGATAATCTCCCTCGATCTGGGGCTCCACGCAAGATCTCACCCCGTGGGGTCAAAATGATCACAAGAACGGTGAGCAAAAATCCCAGAACCACACGGGGGGACCTAGTGAATGACCTGCAGAGAGCTGGGACCAACGTAACAAAGCCTACCATCAGTAACACACTACGCCACCAGGGACTCAAATCCTGCAGTGCCAGACGTGTCCCCCTGCTTAAGCCAGTACATGTCCAGGCCCGTCTGAAGTTTGCTAGAGTGCATTTGGATGATCCAGAAGAGGATTGGGAGAATGTCATATGGTCAGATGAAACCAAAATAGAACTTTTTGGTAAAAACTCAACTCGTCGTGTTTGGAGGACAAAGAATGCTGAGTTGCATCCAAAGAACACCATACCTACTGTGAAGCATGGGGGTGGAAACATCATGCTTTGGGGCTGTTTTTCTGCAAAGGGACATTGACGACTGATCCGTGTAAAGGAAAGAATGAATGGGGCCATGTATCGTGAGATTTTGAGTGAAAACCTCCTTCCATCAGCAAGGGCATTGAAGATGAAACGTGGCTGGGTCTTTCAGCATGACAATGATCCCAAACACACCGCCCGGGCAACGAAGGAGTGGCTTCGTAAGAAGCATTTCAAGGTCCTGGAGTGGTCTAGCCAGTCTCCAGATCTCAACCCCATAGAAAATCTTTGGAGGGAGTTGAAAGTCCGTGTTGCCCAGCGACAGCCCCAAAACATCACTGCTCTAGAGGAGATCTGCATGGAGGAATGGGCCAAAATACCAGCAACAGTGTGTGAAAACCTTGTGAAGACTTACAGAAAACGTTTGACCAGTGTCATTGCCAACAAAGGGTATATAACAAAGTATTGAGAAACTTTTGTTATTGACCAAATACTTATTTTCCACCATAATTTGCAAATAAATTCATTAAAAATCCTACAATGTGATTTTCTGGATTTTTTTTCTCATTTTGTCTGTCATAGTTGACGTGTACCTATGATGAAAATTACAGGCCTCTCTCATCTTTTTAAGTGGGAGAACTTGCACAGTTGGTGGCTGACTAAATACTTTTTTCCCCACTGTACAGACGCCTGCGACATGGCAGACCAATCAGAACTCATCTCTCGGCATGTCCAGTCCATCCATTATGTCAGCCAATCATGGCTAGCAGGAAAGTTCCAGATTTTTTTTTACCCTAGGTAAACCAACTATGCTCATAATTTAACAATTTTATTCATAATTACAGATGACATACAAGCCTTTTATTAACGCACATGAAAGTTCATGTTCATGAAGACATTTCTGCCCAAGAAATGCATTTTGATAACTTTTATTACATTAAAATGCCTCTTGTGAAGTAGTGACCTCGGTCATATGCCCAGCTTTCTGAAACGGGTCACAAATTGTAGAAATAGACATGGTTTAGCCATAAAAATAATGACTTTGCGGCTGTGTTAACTAGTGACGACCATGTTCACTGCCGAGAATTTTCACCTGTAATAAAATGATAGTAAAAGATTGCAGTTGCGAGAGCAATATTTTTTGGTGTGAGAGGAGAAATCCATGTGGGATTGTGGTGTATTTGTGAGAGCACAGTAATTTCTGAGTCTTGACATGCTAAAATGACTAAAATGTAAAAATGTAGTAAGTATCTCTGCAAAACAAAAGAGAAATCTCTGTTCTCTATTTAATATTTTGCGCAGGCCCCCGCTGCCTGTGCACTCGCGAGACCCATCCTCTGCTTGCGGGGCCCATCCTCTGCGCTCTCGTCTGTTTGCTTGCTCAATGATGTTTAATCTTGCTCGACAGCGACTTTAGAGGCTGATTTGATGCCATAGCTGTTGGCTAGACCAGAGTAAGCACGTTTGCTTTTTAACTCAACATTCTTTGTGACAAAACTATCGGTAGAGTTGAAAATGCAATGGAAACACATTGAACTTTTAGATTTTTATTCAGTACATGGAAACTTAACCGAAAAAGTACATTTTGTGTGCACTACTTTCATCACGCACTGATTTTTATCCACGACAAGTCCGTTTGGTGGAAACACCCCTGGTGGGAAAATGCACATTTTCTTTATGCAGATTTTAGAATATTCACATGAAAATCAGCCGCTAATTGGATAGAAACCTAGCGACAGACATATAGTGCTGGGGTGATGTGACTGTCGGAAAGTAGAGGTCAAATTCTTATTCAATGAAAATAGTTCATCTTTGTGGCTTTTTAAAATAATATATTCCATTCAGAAGAAATTGTACCGGTAATGTACATGGGAAAAGAGAACAGATGTAAAATAAACAGTGAGACCATCTCAGTGAATTCCTCTGTAATAGAAAAGTGAAGGAATACATACATAATACAGCACATGGCAACAATAACAGACCTGGAAGAGAAATCAGCTAAACAAGCTATGCTTAATTGAGCACTTCATCTAAGTAGTCAAGGGGCAAGGTGAGAGTGACCCTGGAAGAAAGTGTGTGTGTGTGTGTGCGCGTGCATGCCTGTGTGTGTGTTCCCGCCTCTGTCTGTGTGTGTTTGAGTGTTCATGCCCGTGTGTGTGTATATGACTACACTTGTGTAGTAGTGATGGGGGGGGGGGGGGGTGTAATTGGACGATATATCGTATTGTTTTGACAATACCACATTATTAGTTTTGCACTAGTTGGCTGGGCCTGCACCAAAACTCCAGGATTTTTCCTTCATAGCTTGTTCTCCATCTTCTTTATAAAAAGGGAGCCAATTTGTTTTCAACACTTATTTCCATGACTGATCTAAACTCGTTTTCTCATGGCTCCCTCTTGTCCCTCAGCAGCAGACATTTGGTGAGCAATATGTTTGGAACATCGAATCGCAATAAAATCACAGTATCGAATCGCAATACATATAGAATTGTAAGAATCGCAATACATATCATATTGGCACCTAAGTATCGTGATAATATCGTATCGTGAGGTCCCTGGCAATTCCCAGCCCTACTGTGTATAGATACGATATGTATTGATCACTCTTAATTTGATCACTCTTTTATTGTTGAGAATTTTCCTGCACAGCAGGACATGCAAACTTGTAGTGTATTCAAGGTTTAAAAAGGCTTCTAAAGTTTGTGATTTCCACTTAAAAATGTCAGACTTGATTTGCCCTAACGTAAAATGTATCAACTAGACTTGGGCGGTATCCAGGTTGTCTTATCTCTTCATACCGACCTTCTGCCATACTGGGATATTCGGTAACACTGGCACTGAACCCCACTGATACTCTGCAATCCGAAGGTTAGCATTGTTAACAAGTACATGTAAAATCCCATAGAGAATGCTAACTAAATGCTAACAAGCGCATTGCAAACATTTTGTACTGTTTCTGACCTAAACTATAGAAGTGACAAAAAAATGCTACTCACAGTTTGCTGCACGCACAAAACAAATATTAGCCAGCAAGGCTCTTGATCCAGGAGGGGATTCTCTGCTGTTACCAAGTGAATGCTTGATTTTGGAAGAAGCTAACCACTTAGCATGATAGCTAACTAGCTACTAAATTAGCAAACCAAATGCACAACTGCAGAGCATTTAGCACATTTTAGACAGGTGACTTAATAGTTATAAGGTGGCAAACATTTAGTTGTGACTGTAACTAGATCACCTGGCTGCACAACAGTGAGTGACTCACAAGGCTCCGGTCTCTCGTCATTGTGTTCTTGTAAACCAACAACACGACTGGGGACTACCGGAAGCTTCAGAATAATTTGACAGGTGAAATGAAGAATGCAATGTTCTTTATCTCCTAACGTATTGCACAAGTTGACTGCAGGTATTTACTTAAAAAGTAGCTACAAATATTGAAATGTATTGAAAAACTTCAAAGAAATTGTTTCAATGTTATTGACGGTGTTGAAATACCATCCTATGGCTATTTCCAAATACCTCGGCATATGTTATATACGGTATACCGCCCAAGCCTAGTATCAACCCCTACAAGACATTTCCATTAATTATAAACCACATAATAATTAACATTTCCTGTTGCTGCAGGATTATTTTCCTGCTGTAGCAAACTGGCTCAAATTAAGATCCTACATCTGTGTGTGTGCGCGTCGTGTATGAAAAGCTCTATATTTTGAACGGACCACTCCTGTCCTGTGTCCAGGCAGAGGCAGCCCAGTCTGTGTTTCTGAACCCACTAATTAAGTTTCAATGGAAAAGAGGCAACATGTTGGCTCTGAGAGTAGAGTTGTGATGGCAGCCCTGCACAATGATCATCACCGTCCGGATGTCTCTATTCCAGCAGGGTTTTATTTTAATAAAGCAGAACCCTCCACTTCAGAATGATGCTCTTCTATAACAAGATCTTAATCCACGCTGCCATCCCGCATTGTCTTAGCTTGCAAACCAGATTTAATAATAGTACATTGATTGGATTTATATAGTGATTTTCTACCAACTGAGGTACTCAAAGTGCTTCACATAGTAAGGGGGAAACTCACCTCATCTACCACCAATGTGCGGCAACCACCTGGGTGATGCACAGCAACCATCAGGTGAGGAGTGATATATGAGGGGAAGATTAGGTGGCCATGATGGAATTGGGCCAGGTTGGGAGTTTAGCCATGACACTGGGGTTAACACCCCTACTTATGGGATTTTTAATGACCACAGAGAGTCAGGACACCGTTTAACGTCCTATCCGAAAGATGGCGGCACCCTACGCAGGGTAATGTCCCCTTCACTGCCCTAGGGCATTGGGCTCTCCTTAGAACAGAGAAGAGTGCTCCCTACTGGCCCGCCAACACCACTTCCAGCAGCATCTGGTCTCCCATCTAAGAACCGATCAGGAACGACCCTGCTTAGTTTCAGAAGCAAGCCAGCAGCGGGATGGAGGGTGGTGTCACGTATGTTGAAGGACGGGTCAGACCAAGGCGCAGCGTGATATGCATACATCTTTATTTTAACTGAATAAACACCACGACCAAACAATAAAGGAAACGAAACGTGAAGTCCAAGGTAGTACAGAAAACAAACCTTACACGGAACAAGATCCCACAACTAGACAGTGCCAATAGGCTGCCTAAGTATGGTCCCCAATCAGAGACAACGAGCGACAGCTGCCTCTGATTGGGAACCACACCGGCCAACATAGATCCACACATACTAGATCGACAACATAGACAAAGCACAACAAGGAATATACACACCCTGACACAACATATAAGCGTCCCCTGAGTCAGGGCGTGACAGGTGGTATGCAAAGCCATGGAAGTGAGCTAGAAATTGACATTGAACTTGCTGAACTATAGCATCTGTGATAATGTACTATAGACCACTACTGTGTATTATCAGTGATCGTTCAGATTGAGATAAAACGTAATACCATGTTCACTGCATGTGATTGCCTAACAATGATTTGTTTGATTTTATGTGATGCAAAAATGTTGAGGACTAACTAAGGCTTTTATTTTCAACTGAATTTGATGCAAAAATCTAAAGTTAAGATAATTACAAACCTTGTGTTTCTTCTGGAAATGCAGAAATATAAATAAACATAAGTACTGTCAAAAAAAAACAAAAACAAAAAACTAAGAAAGAACCCTTCAAATCAAATGTGGCACTGTGAGTGTGTGTTTCTGTTTCTCTGGATGAGCTGTAAGCTGGGAGAACACAGGTTTTACAGTAAGCTCCTGCCAAGATGTAATCCAGTCTCTTCTTTTAGCGCTCAGTCCCACCATGCTGACAGCCCCCCCCCACACACACACACACACACACACACACACACACACACACACACACACACACACACACACACACACACACACACACACACACACACACACACACACACACACACACACACACACACACACACACACACACACACACACACACACACACACACACACAGACCCTTTTTCCTCCCTCATCCCCTCTGTTAACTGTATCAAGATGATGAGTGTTTAGGCCAGTGCAGTAATCACAATGTGATTTGTTGTGCTCGTGAGCCAATTTGTATCTTTATTGCATGGGGGAAATATCCTGTGTGTGTGTGGTGAGAGTTTGTGTGTGTGTGTGTAAGAGCATCTTGAGACGAGGCTTTGGTTAGGGAAGCTCAAATGTATAGACACATTAGATTATGTGTGAGGTTGAGCGTGTAGAGGATGACATGGGTTTAGGAGGAGGACGTTGGCAAAGGAAGAGGGAACATTTGATCATGAGAAACACAACTGAACTCTTTTGGAATTTGTTTACAATTTCATTATCCTTTCAAAAGGGACGAGAGCCTCACATTGAAATCAAGGCAGACACAAATGGTGAACGTGCACATGAAGGAGATAAAGACTACTATGCCCTGGCTGGAAATAACCTTCTAAAACTATTGTTGGGTCATGGAAAGGAGCAGGTTCTGTTACGGCGGTGGCTTTCACCGCTCCCCAGTTGTCAGTGTCTAATAGGGGGAAACTCACTGTGACCCTCGGGCTGAGTGAAGAACTGACTCACCTGTACTCTACCTAATTGTTATTACATTTTAAGCATTTGGCAGAAGCTCTTATCCAGAGCGACTTACAATCAGTACATTTGATTTCATCTGATGTAGTTAGTAACTAACTGTACTGTGTTGTACATATTGTTTACTGCTACTTTCATTCTGATTGGACTGATTCAACTCTGGGCCATGTTCAGTAGAGCACACTAGCAAAACAAAAATGAGCATTTGTTTTTGGATAAGTTCAGTTATTACTTGGTCAAAAGCCATATTCAGACTTTAGAGCTGTGTGTAAAAAAAATCAGAACATTGAAAGAAACTACAAGATTTAGAGGAAACTATATAATATATATATTTTTTTACAGCTAATTACTGTGCTTTAGTTTAATGGTTTACTTTTAGCTGTTAATGTAGCCTAAGACAACTACACTAACAACAGTAACTTTCTAAAATCACCCTTTTGAATAACGTGTCTTGCTTTGTGTGACTAGAGGGCAGAAGAGAGCTATGTTTAAGGCGAAATACTTTTTTTTTGCTTTGCGTCAAACACATTTTTACACTTGTTTAATCTTTCAGGGCATGACATTTACTTGAGTGTTGGCAATATGATGACACGCCTCCGACGCAAAGATTTATGGTGGTAATCAGTTTAGCTGCTGTCAATTTGAAATAATGTTATTTATTTTTTATATCAACCGACAATTGATATCAACTGACAATTTTTTATATCAACTGACAAAGATGTTTAAAGAAAGCATTGCAAATAACTTCCCATCCTTGTTGCTGTACCATAATGGGTTTGCCTCATCCAACATGTTCTTCCTAAAATATTTAGTTAGCTACAGTACAGTAACGCAGGATGCATCCCATATATAAAGTGTGAGTTAATTACAAAGAAAAGACTACAGTTGAATTACACAGTGGTAAATCCTCTGTTCTCTCTTTATCAGTACAGTGTAAAGTGAACATGGGGGACCAGAGAGCCCAGAGCCAAAGATATAGGGAGATTTATAAACTGGGTGGTTCGAGCCCTGATCGCTGATTGGCTGACAGCCGTGGTATAACAAAACATTAATTTTTACTGCTCTAATTACGTTGGTAACCAGTTTATAATAGCAATAAGGCTGTATACCACACCCCCTCAGGCCTTATTGCTTAAATATATTAGGGCTCTGCAGGTGTCTCAGGTCAGTGGTTAAATGGCTTTCACATGATCTCCAATCTTGGTCTGTGACTACTGCTGTGTGTGCTACTCTGAGGTTGTGATGTTGAAAGGCTTAAAGATGTATTCACTGTTGTGTTAATCGCCCACCATCTAACACAGTCCTGTCCTCGTTGGAAAGGATCACAAGTCCACATTAAAAACAGGAGGATTTTACACTGATCTTCTTTACCAAAAAGAGAATTTCTCAGATCATCATGGCTGCGTCCCAAATGGAAGCCTATTTCCTATATATTACACTACTCAGGGGCCTGGTCAAACGTAGTGCACTATGTAGGGAATAGGGTGCCATTTGGGACGCAAACCAAGGTGTTCTGTTACTTGCACGGTTTTCCAACAAAAGATCATCAATATGTTAGGAAGAAGTGGAGCACACAGTGGGAGCACACAGTGGGAACACACAGTGGGAACACACAGAGGGAGCACACAGAGGGAGCACACAGAGGGAGCACACAGAGGGAGCACACAGTGGGAACACAGCAGCTCACTGGTTGGTTAAAGTAGGGAGAGAGGTAGAGTAGTGGACAAGAGAGGAGGAAAGGAGGAGAGAGAGGAATGGGGAGGGGGGTTGATAAGGGGGGAGACAGGGTTGATAAGGGGGGAGAGAGGAATGGATAAGGGGGGAGAGAGGGATGGATGAGGGGGGAGAGAGGGATGGATAAGGGGGGGAGAGAGGGATGGATGGGGGAGAGAGGGATGGATAAGGGGGGAGAGAGGGATGGATAGGGGGGATAGAGGAGAGGGATGGATAAGGGGGGGGGAGAGGAGAGGGATGATAAGGGGGGGAGAGAGGAGAGGGATGGATAAGGGGGGGAGAGAGGAGAGGGATGGATAAGGGGGGAGAGAGGAGAGGGATGGATAAGGGGGGGAGAGAGGAGAGGGATGGATAAGGGGGGGAGAGAGGAGAGGGATGGATAAGGGGGGAGAGAGGAGAGGGATGGATAAGGGGGGGAGAGAGGAGAGGGATGGATAAGGGGGGGAGAGAGGAGAGGGATGGATAAGGGGGGGAGAGAGGAGAGGGATGGATAAGGGGGGGAGAGAGGAGAGGGATGGATAAGGGGGGAGAGAGGAGAGGGATGGATAAGGGGGGGAGAGAGGAGAGGGATGGATAAGGGGGGAGAGAGGAGAGGGATGATAAGGGGGGGGGGAGAGAGGAGAGGGATGGGTAAGGGGGTTGATTGAGAAGGGTTAAGTTATTAGTGGTTTGACAGAGGGGCGTGTGTATGTATACACGTACTGTGTGAGTGTGTGTGGGGCCTTCCACCGGACCTCTCTCTGCTCAGCTGGTCTGCTCTCCTCTGTGATGATGAGATCCGTGACCGATGCTTTCTTGATAAGAACAATCACCCCAGAAGCCTTTGGCAGAACAGAACACACAGGTCGGTGAGGTGCCATTTCCACTGTGGGTACGTCCCAAATGGCACCCTATTCCCAAAGGAAACAGGGTGCCATTTGAGATGCACTCAGTCAGGGGGCTGTATGGGGCCGGGTGGACGTATTGATGTTAATGTCTTCAAAAGGGGTAAAATATGACAGGACTCTTACAAGGGATGGTCCACATGTCCAAGGAGGATGTCCTGAATATATATCAGCAGGGGAGGTGATTTTAAATCTTAAAGTTTAGGGTAAGGTTTGTGTGTGCGTTGGTGCCTGCGTATACATACGGTGTGTGTGTGGCAGGGTAGGTGATAACTCCTCACTAAGTAAATGTCTTCCTTTGCCACATGAGTATTTTCTGTTTTCCTCTGACTTGCTACCTCCCAGGAAGAGGTCTTCAGTGGACCCCAGGGGTGCTCTGTTCTCCTCTGAATGGCTGTTCACTTGGGTGCCTTTCATAACAACACTCTCTGCTGCAGCAGCCTCACTGTATGGAGCCCAGGGGACAATCTGCCCCAGACACTAATTTATCAGCTCATAACCACACCAATGCAGACTGACACACACACACACACACACACACACACACACACACACACACACACACACACACACACACACACACACACACACACACACACACACACAGACAGACAGACAGACAGAGAGAAACACAGATGCACGCAGAAACACACACACACACTTAAGAACTATACTTGTTTGTCTTTCATGATTTTCAGAAATTGCTTTGAGTAAATGGCAAGGCCTTTCTTAAAGGAAATGTCTCCATGTGATTCTGCACAGACCATTGCCCTTTTCTAGAAATGTTTTGTTTCTAGAAAAGTTTCTTGCCCCATACATGGATGATTATTTATGCTGTAATTGCTCAGAAATGCAACCTTTAGGAGAAATGTGCAGTTATGTGTCGTAGTTTTAAAGTTCTGGCAAAGTTTGATACAATACATTTTTTCTTTTTGAACATGCAGATTGTATTTTTTTAAATGAAATAAAGCAAATGCATAATACAATAAGCAGAAAATATGTATTATTTTGAAATAATGCTGTAGTAAAATAATAAACTAAATACAGTATTATAATTAATGTAATTTATTTACAGTATCTTATTATATAGAAATAATATAACATTTTGACTACTTATCATATATGTTAGTATACAATTTTTTATAATAATTGTGCTGTTTATTATTATTGTTATGATTATGATGGATGATTATTATTACACCTTTTAGACTTCGCTGTTGGTTTTTCGAAATAAATAAAATGGGGACAGGGTTAATTAGAGGAAGGGGCAGATGGAGCAGCATTTGGGGCTGCGGCTGCTCCCACTTCCCAGATGTCTGTCTGCTGTCTGATACATTGAACCAGAGGTGGACAGAGAACAGTTAGAAAATAACCCATCGAGAGGGAAACGGCATTTCAGATTAGGGACTAGGTCAGACAGACAGGGAGAGGGGGATGAATAGGCACAGAAACAGAGGGAAGAGGAGCTAGAGAGAGGTGGCTGATAGAGCTATTCAGGAAGAGAGGGAGGGAGGAAAGGAAGAGACGTTTGATGGAGGGGAAGGGGGATAATGGGGGCGAGGAGGGGAGGAGGAGGAGGAGGGGAGGGGGGTAGTAGGGGTAGTAGGAGGGGGGAGGAGGAGGAAAGGAGGAGGAGGATGGGGGTAGTAGGGGTAGTAGGAGAGAGGAGGAGAGGAGGAGGAGCGGGGGGTAGTAGGAGGGAGGAGGAGAGAGGAGGAGGAAAGGAGGAGGAGGAGGAGGGAGGAGGAGGAGAGTGGGTTTTCGTGCAGGCTGCTCTGCTCTTGGTCCAGGCTTGCACATAATAATATGAGAATCACTCAGTCAGTGGCTACGTCCCAAATGGCACCCTGGTCAAAAGTAGTGCACTACGTAGGGAATAGGCTAGGTTGCCATTTGGGGCACACTCAGAGTGTGGGCAGTACAGTTTGAGCCAGAGAGTTGTTCAGAAGCCTATCAGGTTGTGAGTGATACCCATCAGAAAAGAGCTACATAAAAATAAAGTAGCCATTGGTTGTATAATATGTTTTGGGCTAGGTAGTTAACGTTAGCTAATGGTAGTCGACTGTACCTGCACCAAAACCCTGGTAAAGTATTCATACCCCTTGGCATTTTTCCTATTTTGTTGCATTACAACCTGTCATTTAAATGCATTTTTATTTGGATTTCATGTAATAAACATACACAAAATAGTACAAATTGGAGAAGTGAAATTAAAAAAATAACTTGTTCCAAAAAATTCAAAGAAATAAATAAGGGAAAAATGGTGGGTGCATATGTATTCACCCCCTTTGCTATGAAGCCCCTAAATAAGATCTGGTGCAACCAATTACCTTCAGAAGTCACATAATTAGTTATATAAAGTCCACCTGTGTGCAATCTAAGTGTCACATGATCTGTCACATGATATCAGTATATATACACCTGTTCTGAAAGGCCCCAGAGCCTGCAACACCACTAAGCAAGGGGCACCACCAAGCAAGCTGCACCATGAAGACCAAGGAGCTCTCTAAATAGATCAGGGACAAAGCCGTGGAGAAGTACAGATCAGGGTTGGGTTATAAAAATATATCTGAAACTTTGAACATCCCACGGAACACCATTAAATCATTATTAAACTATGGAAAGAATATGGCACCACAACAAATCTGCCAAGAGAGGGCCACCCACCAAAACTCACGGACCAGGCAAGGAGGGCATTAATCAGAGGGGCAACAAAGAGACCAAAGATAACCCTGAAGGAGCTGCAAAGCTCCTCAGCAGAGATTGGAGTATCTGTCCATAGGACCACTTTAAGCCGTACACTCCACAGAGATGGGCTTTACGGAAGAGTGGCCAGAAAAAAGCCATAGCTTAAATAAAAAAATAATCAAACACGTTTGGTGTTCACCAAAAGGCATGTGGGAGACTCCCCAAACATATGGAAGAAGGTACTCTGGTCAGATGAGGCTAAAATTGAGCTTTTTGGCCATCAAGGAAAACGTCTGGCGCAAACCCAACACCTCTCATCACCCCGAGAACACCATCCCCACAATGAAGCATGGTGGTGGCAGCATCATGCTGTGGGGATGTTTTTCATCGGCAGGGACTGGGAAACTGGTCAGAATTGAAGGAATGATGGATGGTGCTAAATACAGGGAAATACTTGAGGGAAATCTGTTTCAGTCTTCCAGAGATTTGAGACTGGGACGGAGGTTCACCTTCCAGCAGGACAATGACCCTAAGCATACTGCTAAAGCAACACTGGAGTGGTTTAAGGGGACTTAACACTTAAAGATTGCTGTACACCAGCGGAACACATCCAACTTGAAGGAGCTGGAGCAGTTTTGCCTTGAAGAATGGGAAGAAATCCCAGTGGCTAGATATGCCAAGCTTATAGAGACATACCCCAAGAGACTTGCAGCTGTAATTGCTGCAAAAGGTGGCTCTACAAAGTATTGACTTTGGGGGGGTGCATAGTTATACACGCTCAAGTTTTCTGTTTTATTGTCTTTTTTATTGTTTGTTTCACAATAAAACATATTTTGCATCTTCAAAGTGGTAGGCATGTTGTGTAAATCAAATGATACAAACCCCCCAAAAATCTATTTTAATTCCAGGTTGTAAGGCAACAAAATAGGAAAAATGCCAAGGGGGGTTAATACTTTCGCAAGCCACTGTATGTCTCCTTCTATAGCTTGTTCTCCATCTTGTTTTTAAATGGTGAGCCAGCATGTTTTCTATAGCTTGTTCTCCATCTTGTTTTTAAATGGTGAGCCAACATGTTTTCTATACTTTGTTCTCCATCTTGTTTTTAAGCCAACATGTTTCCATGACTTTGATTTTATGTAGCCCTACTTTTAATGTACGATGTCCTTGAGTTTCTTGAAAGCCCCCCCCCCCCCAAAAAAGAAAAAAAAAATGTATTTTTATTATGACTGATCAAAATTTGTTTTCTCATGCTCTCTCTTGTCTCAGCAGCAGACATATGGTGAGCCATGAGCAATATGTTTGGAAAATCGAATCGCAATAGAATTGTAGTATCGAATCGCAATACATATAGAATCGTGAGAATACGTATCGTATCGGCACCTAAGCATCGTGATAATATCTTATCGTGAGGTCCCTGGCAATTCCCCAGCCCTTAAAGAAAGCCAGGGAATGACAGAAGGAAGAGAGGGAAATGGTTGTTTTGCGTGTGGGCGAATCAATCATTCCATGTGAAGTAGTGAGCTGACTAAACGACAAAACCAATCCATTTATTAGTCCTTCGAGAGCAGAGCTCTGTACATGTGACTGTTAAACACATACTGTAGTTTCACATTGCGGTTGATCTTGGTGTACTGCAGTTTCACATTGCGGTTGATCTTGGTGTACTGTAGCTTCACATTGCGGTTGATCTTGGTGTACTGTAGTTTTACATTGTGGTTGATCTTGGTGTACTGCAGTTTCACATTGCCGTTGATCTTGGTGTACTGTACTTTCACATTGCGGTTGAACTGTAGTTTCACATTGTGTTTGATCTTGGTGTACTGTAGCTTCACATTGCGGTTTGATCTTGGTGTACTGTAGCTTCACATTGCGGTTTGATCTTGGTGTACTGTAATTTCTCTCCAGTAGACAAAGAAAGAGAAAAAAGGAGCTCATTTTTGTCTTATTCACGACTGAATGAGAATTAGTGTTGGCTCTCTGTCAGGTATGTCTAATGAGCAAACAGTGAGTTACATCATCCTGAGGTTGAGGTTTGGAGTGAATTAACTTAATTAGAACAACCCTCTTCCACTCTCACCTCGGCTAGGAACTAAGCCCACTGCTTGGCTATTGGTTGCGTCCAAATTGCACCCTATTCCCTATATAGCGCACTACTTTTGACCAGGTCCTAAAGGGCTCAGGTCAGAAGTAGTGCATTATAGGGGAATGGGGTGCCATTTGGGACACAGCCAAAGGCTACATGCCTGTCAGAACTGAAGAACGCTCTCAACTGGTTCCAGACCTGGGTTCAAATACTATTTGAAATCTTTCAAATACGTTGAGTGTTTGTTTTAGTCTGCCTGGAGATGCCACTTCCCAAAAGTGCCACTTTTGCACTTTTTGGGCTTTTCTATTGGTTCCATTACATCAGGCAAGCTCAATCAAGCCCAGCTAAAGCATTTAAAATGATTTCAAATAGTACTTGAACCCAGGTCTGACTGGTTCTGTGATTCTTTCCCTCCTGTCTTACTGTGGTGTGTTTTTAATGTGGAATAAATACAGCCAAGGAAGGAAAGGGGAATGAACACCCACTGATGTTTGATTTAGCTCCATTTTGTTATTTTGTTGAGAAGAGAGGAGGGGAGTGAGGGTTTATGACTCTGTCCCAAATGGCACCCAATTCCTTACGTAGCCCCCTACATTTGGCCGGTGCCCATAGGGTTCTGGTCAAAAGTAGTACACTATGTAGGGAATTGGGGGCATTTTGTGGCAGAGAGGAGAGGTTTACAAGGGTTTATTTGTCATTGTGAGTTTACACAGTTCCTGGTTGCATTGCTGTGCCGGTTGGAGTGAGTGAGGTTTGCCATCGGCAATCTGAAAACAACAAGCATCTCCTACCAAACTTTCTCGCTAATTAGCCAAGTATTTCACACGCTGCATCACATCAGAAAGAAATGTAAAATTTACAAATAAAGCATGGTCCAAGAAGTGGGGATGATGCAGTGGGGAGTGTGTGTGGGGAGTGGGGTTGGGGGGACGTGTGTGTGGGGAGTGGGGTTGGGGGGACGTGTGTGTGGGGAGTGGGGTTGGGGGGACGTGTGTGTGTGTGTGTGTGTATGTGTGTGTGTGTGTGTGTGTGTGTGTGTGTGTGTGTGTGTAGAGGGGTACTTGTTTCTACACAGGGAGTTGGTCATTTTCAAAATAACTCTCACTACCTACAGTGCCTTCAGAAAGTATTCACACCCCTTGACTTTTTTCCACAATTTGTTGTGTTACAGCCTCAATTTAACATTGATTACATTTCGATTTTGTTTGTCACTGGCCTACACACAAAGTCCCATAATGTCAAGGGGGAATAATCTTTTTTACAAATTAATTAAAAATGAAAAGCTGAAACATATTGAGTCAATAAGTATTCAACCCCTTTATTATGGCAAGCCTAAATAAGTTCAGGAGTAGAAATCTGTTTAACAAGTCACATAATAAGTTGCATGGACTCACTCTGTGTGCAAAAATGGTGTTTTAACATTATTTTTGAATGACTACGTCATTCATACATGACTCTGTACCCCACACATACAATTATCTGTAGGGTCCCTCAGTCAAGCAGTGAATTTCAAACAGATTCAACCACAAAGACCAGGGTTTTCCAATGCCTCACAAATAAGGGCATCTACAGTGGGGAAAAAAGTATTTAGTCAGCCATCAATTGTGCAAGTTCTCCCACTCAAAAAGATGAGAGAGGCCTGTAATTTTCATCATAGGTACACGTCAACTATGACAGACAAATTGAGCATTTTTTTCTCCAGAAAATCACATTGTAGGATTTTTAATGAATTTATTTGCAAATTATGGTGGAAAATAAGTATTTGGTCACCTACAAACAAGCAAGATTTCTGGCTCTCACAGACCTGTAACTTCTTCTTTAAGAGGCTCCTCTGTCCTCCACTCGTTACCTGTATTAATGGAACCTGTTTGAACTTGTTATCAGTATAAAAGACACCTGTCCACAACCTCAAACAGTCACACTCCAAACTCCACTATGGCCAAGACCAAAGAGCTGTCAAAGGACACCAGAAACAAAATTGTAGACCTGCACCAGGCTGGGAAGACTGAATCTGCAATAGGTAAGCAGCTTGGTTTGAAGAAATCAACTGTGGGAGCAATTATTAGGAAATGGAAGACATACAAGACCACTGATAATCTCCCTCGATCTGGGGCTCCACGCAAGATCTCACCCCGTGGGGTCAACATGATCACAAGAACGGTGAGCAAAAATCCCAGAACCACACGGGGGGACCTAGTGAATGACCTGCAGAGAGCTGGGACCAAAGTAACAAAGCCTACCATCAGTAACACACTACGCCACCAGGGACTCAAATCCTGCAGTGCCAGACGTGTCCCCCTGCTTAAGCCAGTACATGTCCAGGCCCATCTGAAGTTTGCTAGAGTGCATTTGGATGATCCAGAAGAGGATTGGGAGAATGTCATATGGTCAGATGAAACCAAAATAGAACTTTTTGGTAAAAACTCAACTCGTCGTGTTTGGAGGACAAAAAATGCTGAGTTGCATCCAAAGAACACCATACCTACTGTGAAGCATGGGGGTGGAAACATCATTCTTTGGGGCTGTTTTTCTGCAAAGGGACCAGGACGACTGATCCGTGTAAAGGAAAGAATGAATGGGGCCATGTATCGTGAGATTTTGAGTGAAAACCTCCTTCCATCAGCAAGGGCATTGAAGATGAAACGTGGCTGGGTCTTTCAGCATGACAATGATCCTAAACACACCACCCGGGCAACGAAGGAGTGGCTTCGTAAGAAGCATTTCAAGGTCCTGGAGTGGCCTAGCCAGTCTCCAGATCTCAACCCCATAGCAAATCTTTGGAGGGAGTTGAAAGTCTGTGTTGCCCAGCGACAGCCCCAAAACATCACTGCTCTAGAGGAGATCTGCATGGAGGAATGGGCCAAAATACCAGCAACAGTGTGTGAAAACCTTGTGAAGACTTACAGAAAACGTTTGACCTGTGTCATTGCCAACAAAGGGTATATAACAAAGTATTGAGAAACTTTTGTTATTGACCAAATACTTATTTTCCACCATAATTTGCAAATAAATAAATTTAAAATCCTACAATGTGTTTTTCTGGATTTTTATTTCTCATTTTGTCTGTCATAGTTGACGTGTACCTATGATGAAAATTACAGGCCTCTCTCATCTTTTTAAGTGGGAGAACTTGCACAATTGGTGGCTGACTAAATAAAATTTTTCCCCACTGTATAGGAGCTACCGAAAGTCATTTTTGGTGAGTTTGGACATTTACAAGCGAATGTGAACAACAGACATTGTGCAAATGAAAAAAGTTTTGAAGCATGCAGTACTGCCTCTCCAGCAGCATGTCTACAGGTTGTGTGGAGTCTGAAGTATCTAGGGCGATGTGCCTGCCTGCTCTGCTTGTAGAAGAGGGGGGAGGAGCAGACAGCCGAGATCAGAGAGGAGAAAAAAACGTATGGAAATTTAAGATAGCAGTGGCAGCTGTACAAAGAACTCATCCAAAGGGCTTTGACTTCTCAAAAACGTCAGAACGCTAACACAATATGATGCCTGTCACCTTATTAATTCAGCCACTTACTTAGATAGCAAGTTAAACTTAGGGGTCGTGTTAACGCAGAATTCTGCGTTTTTCACACAGGAAAAAAAGAACAAACGCATAAGAAATATCTTGCTGTGTTTTGTAAACGCAGATCTAAAATGCTTCTTATTGTAATTTCTGATCGACATCAGACACATTTTTTTCGCGTAAGAATTCACAAACAGGCATTTTATCAGCAGACTGATGTGTAGCTACTTTTCTCCGGTACTTTTCTCTGTGTAGCCAGCCAACTTTTTTCAGGTAAAATGCAAGATTGACTTTAAGCAAAACATTAGGAAATGTAGCTGACTAGGTTATTTCTATGATAGGCCTAAACATTAGAAATATGATGGCCATGCATCGTTTTTGCAATAGAAGACCTTGCTTTGTCATTGTAAGCTCATTTACTTGTGTGGCTGCCAGCCAAATATCGTTGCACTTCTGTTGTCATCTGATGAAATGAATTTTCGGCCGAATGTGTTGCACTAATGTCTTTTTTTGTGAAGGAAAACTATATTTGCACTTCCCTGATCACTCTAATGAGGCAAAAAAACACTGACTTTCAATATAAAATGGCGACCCCTGTCAATACACAGCTGGACTCACCTGCTCCCGCTTTCTCCTGTTGTGCTATTAACAAACAAACACGTGACTGGATCAACTGTTCTGTGGAACTACGTAAGCTTCATAATGTAAAATAATGTGACAGGTGAAATAAGAACGCTATCTGCTTTATCTCCTAACGCATTGCACAAGTTGACTGCAGGTATTTATTTAAAAAATAGCTACAAATATTAAAATGTATTGAAAAACTTCAAAGAAATAGTTTCAACCGTATTGCCAGTATTGAAAAACCCTCCCATGGCTATTTCCAAATACCCCGGTATACTGTATACTGCCCAAGCCTACACTAAAGTAATACTGCATAACGTGGCAAAGTAATTCACTTATGTGTTATGTATGGGGCAAATACAACACATTACTGAGTACTACTTTCCATATTTCTAAGCATAGAGGTGGCTGCATCATGTTATGGGTATGCATGTAATCGTTAAGGACTGGGGAGTTTTTCAGGATAAAAAGTAAATGGAATGGAACTAAGCACAGGCAAAATCCTAGAGGAAAACCTGGTTCAGTCTGCTTTCCACAATACACTGAGAGACAAATTCACCTTTCAGCAGGACAATAATCTAATATACCAAACACCAGGCCAAATATACACTGGAGTTGCTTACCAAGAAGACAGTGAATGTTCCTTAGTGGAGTTACAGTTTTGATTTAAATCTACTTGTTGTCTAGCAATGATCAACAACCAATTTGACAGAGCTTGAATAATTTTGAAAATAATAATGGGCAAATGTTGCACAATCCAGTTGTGGAAAGCTTTTAGAGACTTACCCAGAAAGACTCAGCTGTAATCGTTGCCAAAGGTGCTTCTACAAAGTATTGACTCAGGGGTGTGAATACTTATGTAAATGAGATATTTCTGTATTTCATTTTCAATAAATTTGCAAACATTTCTAAAAACATGTTTTCACTTTGTCAACATTGTGTGTAGATGGGTTAGAAAACAAATATATTTCATCCATTTTTAATTCAGGCTGTAAAACAACAAATTGTGGAATAATAAGGGGTATGAATACTTTCTGAATGCATTGTACCATCCAGAACAAATTCAAGAAAGTGTACGGTATTATATGGAGCCATTATTGCATGGAACTCCCTTCCACCTCATATTGCTCAAATGAACAGTAAACCTGGTTTCAAAAAACAGATTAAGCAACACCTCATGGCACAACGCCTCTCCCCTATTTGACCTAGATAGTTTGTGTGTATGTATTGATATGTAGGCTACGTGTGCCATTTTAAAATGTATTTAGTTCTGTCCTTGAGCTATTCTTGTCTATTAATGTTCTGTATTATGTCATGTTTAATGTTTTGTGTGGACCCCAGGAAGAGTAGATGCTGCTTTTGCAACAGCTAATGGGGGGATCCTAATAAAATACAAAAATTCCTCAGTTACACATTCATACATTTCAGAGGTGCAGATTCAGCATTATTATTTTAATCTACAACACAGCATTGCATTCACTCTAACGAGACATATTATTTACTCTAAATTCATTAGTGTTAATGATTAAATTATTGTTTATCAGTTAGGCCCCATAACTGATTGTTAGAGTTGAGATAAGAATGAATGGAATGTGTCGAATTGTGTTTTAATGAAACCACAAAGTCTTGAATGTTGACTCTTAAACAGCGTTAGTATGTTTAACATTTTATTTGAGCATTTCCTGGGAGAGTCAACTGGTTTCTTCAGTTTGAATGAAAATAAACCTCTTACATTTGATCAAACAATGCCTGGGTTCTTTAAATGGTAATTATATCAATCTCTTTTTTGGGGCACATTTCTGGGCCTACTTCAAATGTTTTAAAGTGTCTCAGTTGACTGTCATTAATAGCACATATACATAATTTATAAAGGTTGTCTCTCCATTTAAAAGGGTAAGCTCTGAAAGCCAATGAATCATTGACAGGATCTTTGACAGACAGCACTCAGTTAGTCTTTTGTACAGTAAGTCACCCATAGCTGTCGATTCGGGGTGTGTCCAACCAAGCTATATGGGGGCCAAAGACCTAACTCAGCCGCTTTGTACTTTTACCTGGACAGTTTTTATTATTACAGCAAGTGGCAATTCATCAACCTTAGTCACATACACACACTCCCCAGTCCCCACCCCTCATCTCCACCGTTCCACTGACGGGGGAGAATCTGTCACCGCATCAGCCACAGCTAGTCTGGGGAGTTGAACTTGACTGAAACATATGTCTTCAATTTTAATAGCTCTCTCTGTTCGCTCCCCCCAGATGGCCTGAAGGGGGGAAGGTTGCCTGAGAAGCGGCGTTTCATGTTAGAATAATTTGTGTTAAGTAGCTGGGCGATCTGTTTGTTACGCTAGAGCTGACACTTTGTTTATGTTTCTTGAGGAGGATGATGGATGGAGCAGGAGTTGATGCTAATTAGCCTAAATTGTCACGAAGAATGTAAGAGGGGGTCTGCGCCCAGTATGGCCCTGCGCCCAGTATGAAGGTGCGCCCGGCCCGCTGCGCTCAAAGCAGCACAGCCAAGGCCAGATTCTATTGTTCCTGCCTCTTCGCACTTTGGCCGTAATTGAATGGAGCTTGTTGCCATTCATCATTGTTCTGGGCCGGGCATGGTGGCAAGAGGCAGAGGCAGGAAATAAAGGGCTGGAGCTGGAGCAGGGTCTTTTTCACTACGTACCAAACGTAAGAAAACGGACTGAAACAGGGAGGGACTACCTACCTGAACATGTCCAATAAGAAAGGCTTGTTTTTGTTTTCATTTGCAGAATGTGTTGCTGTTTGCACTAATGCTACAATGTGCACTAATGAATGAAGCCCTGGAGTTGGAGTGGGGTGGAGTAACTTTGTTTTCTGACCAATTAAGACCTACACGACCTGAGTCCAACGGGGCATGAAATTAATGTTTACCCAATGACTAGCCCCGGGGAAGATTAGCTGACTTTTAAACCCCTCCCCCTCTCATATTTCTGACAGTCTGACCATAAAAACAAGACCATTAGTGGAAATAGGGCCACTGTCAGCATCCACCACCCCTATGTCGTCCCTATGCCACCCCTATGTCGTCCCTATGCCACCCCTATGCCGTCCCTATGCCACCCCTATGCCGTCCCTATGCCACCCCTATGTCGTCCCTATGCCACCCCTATGTTGTCCCTATGCCACCCCTATGTTGTCCCTATGCCACCCCTATGTTGTCCCTATGTTGTCCCTATGTCACCCCTATGCCGTCCCTATGCCATCCCTATGCCGCCCCTATGCCACCCCTATGCCGTCCCTATGTTGTCCCTATGTTGTCCCTATGTCGTCCCTATGCCACCCCTATGTCGTCCCTATGCCACCCCTATGTCGTCCCTATGCCACCCCTATGCCACCCCATATCGTACCTATGACACCCATATGCCACCCCATGTCGTCCATATGCCACCCCTATGCCACCCCCATGTCGTCCCTATGCCGTCCCTATGCCACCCCATGTCGTACCTATGCCACCCATATGTCGTCCCTATGCCGTCCCTATGTCGTCCCTATGCCACCCCTATGTCGTCCCTATGCCACCCCTATATCGTCCCTATGCCGTCCCTATGCCATCCCTATGTCGTCCCTATGCCACCCCTATATTGTCCCTATGCCACCCCTATGTCGTCCCTATGCCACCCCTATGTCGTCCCTATGCCACCCCTATGTCGTCCCTATGCCACCCCTATATCGTCCCTATGCCACCCCTATGTCGTCCCTATGCCGTCCCTATGCCACCCCATGTCGTACCTATGCCACCCATATGTCGTCCCTATGCCGTCCCTATGCCACCCCTATGTCGTCCCTATGCCACCCCTATATCGTCCCTATGCCGTCCCTATGCCATCCCTATGTCGTCCCTATGCCACCCCTATGCCGTCCCTATGCCACCCCTATGCCGTCCCCATGCCACCCCTATGCCGCCCCTATGTCGTCCCTATGCAACCCCTATGTCGTCCCTATGCCACCCCTATGCCACCCCTATGTCGTCCCTCTGCCACCCCTATGTCGTCCATATGCCACCCCTATGTCGTCCCTATGCCACCCTATGTCATCCCTATGCCGTCCCTATGTCGTCCCTATGTCGCCCCTATGCCACCCCTATGTCGCCCCTATGCTTTCTCACAGCAGGTTGATGGCCCCTAGTGTGTTCTTACAGACTCTCACAGACTTGTTACTCTGTCACTTTGACATCATGGAATAAAATAATAATCAAGACCAGCGGGCCCCCTACCCTATAGACTGGCTCCAGACCAGGGATGGGCAACTGGCGGCCCCCAAAAAGATAGGGCCGGCTCTGACTGCATGTGTGGGTATGGCTGTGGGAATGCAGACCCGCGAGCCTCTCTGGCCCTTCATGATGATTTCTGATATTTTGTGGCCCCACCCCCATTAAAGTAGCCCACCTAGACCATAAGCACTTGTGCAGATCTGAGAAGACAATCCTAATGTGGCGACGATTCCTTCCTGGCCTATCAGAGAGCAAGATGGAATTCCCACCATATTGTTATCTGTAGGGCTAAGGGTTGATTTGGGACTGTGTGGTGCCTGGGGTGTCCCCCTCCACTCAGTGTCGCTCACCTTAATTAGTCTTTATTGCTTTTCCCTCCCCGTTTATTTTCCCTCGTTTGCTGTTTCTCCTGCAGCAGAAAACAGACGTGAGGAAATGACTTACACAAATACTTAGACCTGGAAATTGGGCCAGCAGCTATGCATTGGACTGAAACTTACCTGGCTTTGCCTCCACACACACACACACACACACGTGCATACCCATGCGCGCGCACACACACAGTGAGATGGGGGTGGGGGGGTCCTACTCCCAACAAAACAAGAGAGGTGGGTGAGATTGCTTGCTGCTTGTGCATCAAATTATGTTGTTGCTGTTAGTTTTCAGAGCCAACCAAACATATGTACAGAGCTCCCACACTATAGACTGGACCCCCTACCCTATAGACTGGACCTCCACTCTAAAACTGGACCTCCTACACTATAGACTGGACCCCCTACCCTATAGACTAGACCCCTACCCCATAGAACTACTGCTACCCTATCTACCCCATAGACTGGACCCCTACCCCATAGACTGGACCTCCTACCCTATAGACTAGACTTCCTACCCTATAGACTGGACCCCCTACCCTATAGACTAGACTTCCTACCCTATAGACTGGACCCCTACCCTATAGACTGGACCCCCTACCCTATAGACTGGACCCCCTACCCTATAGACTAGACTTCCTACCCTATAGACTGGACCCCCTACCCTATAGACTGGACCCCCTACCCTATAGACTGGACCTCCACTCTAAAACTGGACCTCCTACACTATAGACTGGACCCCCTACCCTATAGACTGGACCTCCACTCTAAAACTGGACCTCCTGCACTATAGACTGGACCCCCTACCCTATAGACTAGACCCCCTACCCTATAGACTAGACTTCCTACCCTATAGACTGGACCCCTACCCTATAGACTAGACTTCCTACCCTATAGACTGGACTTCCTACCCTATAGACTGGACCCCTACCCTATAGACTAGACTTCCTACCCTATAGACTGGACCCCTACCCTATAGACTAGACTTCCTACCCTATAGACTGGACCCCTACCCTATAGACTAGACTTCCTATCCTATAGACTGGACTTCCTACCCTATAGACTGGACCCCTACCCTATAGACTGGACTTCCTATCCTATAGACTGGACTACCTACCCTTTAGACTGGACCCCCTACCCTATAGCACTGCTGCAGGGTTATGTTAAGAAATAAACAATTGCCTGGCATGTTGCATTGAACCCTACAACACAACACGCCTGACCCTCACTCTTCACCAGACCTGGGGTCAAATAATATTAGAAATCTTTCAAATATTTTTGGCATTTGCTTTAGCCAAGTGTTTCCCAACTCCAGTCCTCCAGTAACCCTAACTCCAGTCCTCCAGTACCCCCAACGCCAGTCCTCCAGTATCCCCAACAGCACACATTGTTGTTGTAGCCCCAGACAAACTCACCTGATTCAACTCATTGAGGGTTTGATGATTAGTTGACAAGTTAAATCAGGTATGTGTGTGTTTGTCCGGGGCTACAACAAAAATGTGGGCTGTTGGGGGTACTTGAGGACTGGAGTTTGGGGGACTGGAAATGGGAAACGCTGCTTTAACCTACATGGAGTGCCAGATGTACAGGTTTTGGACCTTTTACCACTATTCTAATGGTTCCATATGCCAGGCAAGCTCAATCAAGCCCAGCTAAAGTATTTGAAATGATTTCAAATATGCTGAACAAAAATATAAATGCAACATGCAACAATTTTAAGGATTTACAGTTCATATGAGGAAATCAGTTAATTGAAATATTTTTGTATTTGAACCCAGGTCTGCGCTCCACCTTCCACTAGTCCAGCCTTGTTTGCAACACCCTCACAGTGTCTGCCTCTCTCTCGTAGCCTGAACAGAACCCACGTTGCATCTGCCAGTCATTAACCTTTTAAGCACGTACAATACAACAAGGCTGTACACAAAACGGCATGGTCACAACGACCCAAAGTGGATATGTAGTGTGAAGTCATAGAACAGAGCAGGGTTAGGGAGGTAAATACTGAATGGATTCCAACATATGTTCAACCTCACAGGGAGGGCCACACTGGCAATGACACATACAGTATGTGGGTCCCCTCCCTTGCAGCCTAGTTCAGGATAAGCTGCATAGCCCTGTAGTGTGGCTCTGTACCTCTCTGGAGGTTTAATGATTTGGGTTTGTTTAAATAGTCACTGCTGGCATCTGCTCACTTTGGCGTTTTCCAACTAAAAACGAATGTAACTCAACCTGATATTAGCATGTCTTAAATGTCATACCTAAATAATCACAGTGACTTCAAACCAAGTCATTGAGCTACACAATCCTTTAAAAAAATGTTTTACCATGATTTCAGGCTTCAAGATTTTAGTCTAAGTGTGGCCCACTATGCCTTCTGAGATTTGGGTTTGGGTGGGTGCTGATTCTTCTGTTCTATGTGGAGTGATGGGGAGGGGGGTGGGGGGGGGGGGGTGAATGAGGAACGGGATGGGGAGAGGAAGTAAGTTGGGCTCGGATGGGCGAGAGTGAAACTTGAGTATGATTGAGTTAGGATGGGAAAGAGCAGGGAACCCTGAGGCTGCAGTGCCAGCCATCCACTCGGATGCTGTGTGTACACAAACAGCCGTCGTGTGTGTGTGTGCACAGCGGTCATGCGAGCCCAGTCAGTTGAGGAGTTATTGGGCCTGCTTGACATGTTGTGTAAACATACATGGAGCTTGTGTTTGTCTGTGTGCTTTGTGTGGTGCCATAGGTATTAGACTAGACTCTAGGTCTAGGCCTTGTGGGCCTATTTTAGCACGCTGCCCATTTTCTACACGATGTCCCACTTTTATTCATGCTGTCCTTCATTGCATAATGTTATTCTCAAAGACGAAAAGCCAAGTTGTCCTCACCTGATTTTCCACTTGCCGCCTGTTTTTATGGCTTTTACTTGAAATTGATTGAACAATTTTGATTAAATTCAGTTTTTGACATTATCGATCATAATCTGCTGCTCGAAAAAAACATGTTATGGCTTTACATTCCCTGCTCTATCGTGGATCGAGAGTTACCTGTCTAACAGAACAGAGGGTGTTCTTTAATGGAAGCCTCTCCAACATTATCCAGGTAAAATCGGGCATTCCCCAGGGCAGCTTCTAGGCCCCTTACTTTTTTCAATCTTTACTAATAACCTGCCACTGGCACGAAGTAAGCCTGTGTGTCACAGTACTACACAGAGCCATGACTACATGGAACTTTATTCCACATCAAGTAACTCATGCAAGAAGTAAAATATCCACTGTGGATATAGGTGGCGATGGGGTGAGGTTGTGTTTCTCTAAGCGGGAGGTAAGCTTGGCCTCTTCTTTATATGGTGTCGAGTAAAGCTTAAACCATGTATTTAGATTGTAGGTAGGTATTGTAGTTAGGTATTGTAGGTAGTTTATCTAGGTAGTTATTGTAGGTAATTATTGTAGGTAAGTATTGTATTCGGCTGAGCCCGGTGACGCACGAGGCTAGCTAACCCACTACCTGGACCAATCAAGCTAGCTAGCTAGCGGGTAGCTACTGGTAACTATTAGCAACTGTGGATAGTTGTTTCCAATGTTATTTCACGCTTAAGAGTACCTGTAATTATGCCAGCTAGCTACCTACCATTCAGCTGTTTTTCTAACCTCATTATCTGAAGTGTTAACGTTAGGTAGTTAGTAGCTACTGTACTCGAAATGTAGCTAGCTTGTTGCTACCTGGATAGCTAACTAAACAATAGCTGGAATGTTTGGAGACGCTTTCTCTCCATTGGGACAGACGTGAACTGGCTAAATCGATTCAGTAGCTAGCTTTACACTTAACTAGCTAACAGTAGCTACTACGGGTAAGTTATAACCTACACTTATTTTTACTTTTACATACTGGTAACCAGAGTCGTTCAAAAGGAATTCAAGACATGGGTGACTAGTTAACGTTAGCTTGGCTCTCTGTGTGTGTTTCATACCGTGGGAGGAGGGGTTGGTTCGTTGACAGAGAGCATTGGCTAGCTAATATGCTAACTATTCTAGCTAGCTAACTAACTGGCTGAATAAGTTGACGACGTACTCACTCAAACTGTCAAAACTAACCCCAAAACTTTACACAACGTGATGATCTGTTTAGCGTGTTAACACACTATTGGTAGTTTGTTGTAACTGAGTATTGGTGCTAAACCGTGTTATTGGAAGCTAGCATGCTAGTTAGCTATGGCATCATAGGATACGGTGCCCTGTGCGGTTTTCACAGAAGAATACTGTACCAAGTTAGCTAGCTGAATAAACTAAGTTAGAGTCTATTCCTAGAAAACATTGAACCGCTGTAGTTTACAACAATTATAATTTCTAAAGTGGAAGTTGGGAGAGTTATATTTGAGTGTTTCAGTGAAACGTAAGTGAGGAGGCCCCGCTCTCTCGCTTTCCCAGATGTTTAGTTAATTTAATTCTGATCTCCTTTGCATTATTGTAGGCTTTTCTGTAGCCTGTCAACTATGTGTCTGTCTATCCCTGTTCTCTCCTCTCTGCACATGCCATACAAACTCTTCACACCGCGTGGCTGCTGCCACTCTAATCTGGTGGTCCCTGCGCGCATGACCCACATGGAGTTCCAGGTCTCCGGCAGCCTCTGGAACTGCCGTTCTGCGGCCAACAAGGCAGAGTTAATCTCAGCCTATGCCACCCTCCAGTCCCTCGACTTCTTGGCGCTGACGGAAACATGGATTACCACAGAAAACACTGCTACTCCTACTGCTCTTTCCTCGTCTGATCATGTGTTCTCGTATACCCGAGAGCATCTGGTCAGCGCGGCGGTGCCACAGGAATCCTCATCTCTCCCAAGTCGACATTCTCTCTTTTCCCCCTGACCCATCTGTCTATCTCATTTGAATTCCATGCTGTCACAGTCACTAGCCCATTCAAGCTTAACATCCTTATCATTTATCACCCTCATCAATGAGCTTGACGCCTTGATAAGTTCCTTTCCTGAGGATGGCTCACCCCTCACAGTTCTGGGGGACTTCAACCTCCCTACGTCTACCTTTGACTCATTTCTCTCTGCCTCCTTCTTTCCACTCCTCTCCTCTTTTGACCTCACCCTCTCACCATCCCCCCCTACTCACAAGGCAGGCAATACGCTTGACCTCATCTTTACTAGATGCTATCCTCTACTAATCTCACTGCAACTCCCCTCCAAGTCTCCGACCACTACTTTGTATCCTTTTCTCTCTCGCTCTCCTCCAACACTACTCACTCTGCCCCTACTCAGATGGTAATGTGCCGTCGCAACCTTCACTCTCTCTCTCTCCCGCTACTCTCTCCTCTTCCATCCTATCATCTCTTCCCTCTGCTAAATAATTCTCCCTCCGATCTCCTGATTCTGCCTCTTCAACCCTCCTCTCCTCCCTTTCTGCATCTTTTGACTCTCTATGTCCGCTATCCTCCCGGCCGGCTCGGTCCTCCCCTCCTGCTCCGTGGCTTGACGACTCATTGCGAGCTCACAGAACAGGGCTCCGGGCAGCCGAGCGGAAATGGAGGAAAACTAGACTCCCTGCGGACCTGTCATCTTTTCACTCCCTCCTCTCTACATTCTCTTCCTCTGTTTCTGCTGCTAAAGCTACTTTCTACCACTCTAAATTTCAAGCCTCTGCCTCTAACCCTAGGAAGCTCTTTGCCACCTTCTCCAACCTGCTGAATCCACCTCCTCCTCCCCCTCCCTCCTCCCTCTCTCTGGATGACTTCGTCAACCATTTTGAAAAGAAGGTTGACGACATCCGATCCTCATTTATTAAGTCAAATGACACCGCTGGTCCTGCTCACACTGCCCTACCCTTTTCTTTGACTTCTTTCTCCCCTCTCTCTCCAGATGAAATCTTGCGACTTGTGACGGCCGGCCGCCCAACAACCTGCCCGCTTGACCCTATCCCCTCCTCTCTTCTCCAGACCATTTCCGGAGACCTTCTCACTTACCTCACCTCGCTCATCAACTCATCCTTGACCGCTGGCTATGTCCCTTCCGTCTTCAAGAGAGCGAGAGTTGCACCCCTTCTCAAAAAACCTACACTCGATCCCTCCGATGTCAACAACTACAGACCAGTATCCCTTCTTTTTTTTCTCTCCAAAACTCTTGAGCGTGCCGTCTTTAGCCAACTCTCTTGCTATCTTTCTCAGAATTACCTTCTTGATCCAAACCAGTCAGGTTTCAAGACTGGTCATAAAGCTGAGACTGCTCTTCTCTGTGTCACGGAGGCTCTCCGCACTGCTAAAGCTAACTCTCTCTCCTCTGTTCTTATCCTTCTAGACCTATCTGCTGCCTTTGATACTGTGAACCATCTAATCCGCCTCTCCACCCTCTCCGAGTTGGGCATCTCCGGCGCTGCTCACTCTTGGATTGAGTCCTACCTGACAGGTCGCTCCTACCAGGTGGCGTGGTGAGAATCTGTCTCAGCACCACGTGCTCTCACCACTGGTGTCCCCCAGGGCTCAGTTCTAGGCCCTCTCCTATTCTCGCTATACACCAAGTCACTTGGCTCTGTCATATCCTCACATGGTCTCTCCTATCATTGCTACGGAGACGACACACAATTTATTTTCTCCTTTCCCCCTTCTGAAAACCAGGTGGCGAATCACATCTCTGCATGTCTGGCAGACATATCAGTGTGGATGTCGGATCACCACCTCAAGCTGAACCTCTGCAAGACGGAGCTGCTCTTCCTCCCGGGGAAGGACTGCCCGCTCCATGATCTCGCCATCACGGTTGACAACTCCATTGTGTCCTCCTCCCAGAGTGCAAAGAACCTTGGCGTGACCCTGGACAACACCCTGTCGTTCTCCGCTAACATCAAAGCGGTGACCCGATCCTGCAGGTTCATTCTCTACAACATTCGCAGAGTACAACCCTACCTTACACAGAAAGCGGCACAGCTCCTAATCCAGGCACTTGTCATCTCCCGTCTGGATTACTGCGCCTCGCTGTTGGCTGGGCTTCCTGCCTTTGCCATTAAACCCCTACAACTTATCCAGATCACTGCAGCCCGTCTGGTGTTCAACCTTCCCAAGTTCTCTCATGTCACCCCGCTCCTCTGCACACTCCACTGGCTTCCAGTTGAGGCTTGCATCTACTACAATACCATGGTGCTTGCCTACGGAGCTGTGAGGGGAACGGCACCTCCTTACCTTCAGGCTCTGATCAGACCCTACACCCAAACGAGGGCACTACGTTCATCCACCTCTAGCCTGCTAGCCCCCCTACCTCTACGGAAGCACAGTTCCCGCTCAGCCCAGTCAAAGCTATTCGCTGCTCTGGCACCCCAATGGTGAAACAAGCTCCCCCACGACGCCAGGACAGCGGAGTCACTGACCACCCACCGGAGTCACTTGAAACCCTACCTCTTTAAGGAATACCTGGAATAGTATAAAAGTAATGTGGGTGTGTTATGTTCGCTATTCCTTCTTCCTCTTCATTCACCGTAGTTAAGTTATCCCAAACAGCTTGAGCCACCGTACTATACATTTGGCTAAAGGAATGACAGTTGCATTTGGGATGCTAACGGTAGCTCAGTAATGTGAGGATGTTTGCATTGGGGGAAAAAACTTGCTTCGTAAACAACAGGTGTAGACTAACAGTGAAATGCTTACTTACTTCCCAACAATGCAGAGAAAAATTATGGAAAGATTATATAAAAAAATTATAACTCAAGGAATAAGTACACAATTTAGTAATGAAAACTTGGGTATATACACGGGGTACCAGTACCGAGTCAAAGTGCAGGGGTACGAGACGTTTATAAAGAAGTTTTGTTCTTTCAACATAACAATGATGTCTTGAAGCTATGTCTCGTTCGTTGTCTCATGTCAACCAAACAAGTCCAGAGGTACTGCATGCTAATGACTTAATTAGGTAGTTCTGCTGTCTGTAAAGAATTGGGTGGGCTGTAGATTGATTCTGCTGCTAGGATTCCTGGATAGCTTCCAGCTGCGCAGCATGCTTTGGGCCAGGTTTCCCAAAAGCATCTTAAAGCTAAATTCATCATAAGAACGTTCGAGTTGCGTCGTTAAATCTCCTCGGTGTTTCCCAAAACCATCACTATTAATGTTTCACTTGAAAACGCTCGTAATCTAACGCCTGCCTGTCACAACGGCTGATGTAGATGTGGTGAAGGAGTCAAACGCAGACACAGAAGCTCAGTCCAATACTTTACTGAAACGACCAAAAATATACAAAACACTGGCCTCAAAACAAACAAGAGGCGGACGATGCGCAACAATGTGCAAAAGGCTAGTATTCCAAGGCGCACGAAAACAGTACAGTGCGACGACAGGGAAAACAACAAACAAACAACGAGCCGACCTGATGACAGGCGAACAATAACACACAACACAAGACTAACCAAACGAGAAACTTATAGGAGACATAATCAACCAAACAGGAAACAGGTGTACACAATCAGACAAAACCAAACAGACATCGAAAACATCAAACGGTGATAGCTAGTACTCCGGGGACGACGACCGCCGAAACCTGCCCGAACAAGGAGGAGGAGCAGCCTCGGCCGAAACCGTGACACTGCCTCAGACCACCCGTAGAACACCTAAGTGTGTCGATCTATGCTTTTTTGCCCTCCCACGTCATTATATACAAAAGATATCCGCTAAACATTAGATTCACATGGTTTATCCGTCTTTTGTGACCACCGATACAGTAACTTCAGAAAATGTTTTACCATAAATACAACGTTGACAATGTCCTTGCAATTGATACAAACAAGCGACATATAAAAATATGCTTTAAATGAAAACCGAGATGACTGCATTAAAATATAAACAGTATGCTATAGGCCTATTTCAATCATATTGAAATACATTTCATTTTCAATCAATTGAGTTATATTTTGCTACTTGTAGGCTACTATCTGTAATTTGTCTCAATACATTTCATGTGTAGCCTAACATTTGCACAATGATTCGCCAAATCAGTGATTTAAGTGCATGTTTTTTGGGTAAGCATTAGAATAAGCCACCTCAATATTTGCAGCCATAGGTGATACTATCTCTCTAGGAGCTGATCCGTCATCAGTATTGTGAAATAATTATAATGTTAAGGAAAGATTTGAGTGGAGAAAGCTGATCCGAGAGCAGCTTTCCTTTCTTTCGATCCTATCATTATCAACACATGCTCCAATGCCACACTAAGGCCGAGTCTAGACTTGACAGTTCATGCAGCTTTAGTGTTTTTATCATAGAGTTCTGATCATGGAATTCTGAATGCATCATGCATCTACACCTACATTTAAATGTGTCTACCGTGTCCATAGTGTGTCCGGATTCCCTATTCCAGCGCTATATTCAAATGGCAGTATTCATTCTACAAACGATGGAATAGGCAAAATATGATAACACAACAACAACTGATGGTAATAGCTAACTACTGTAGCTAACTAGCCAGCTAACCTCTGTAGCTAGCAAGCAATGCTAAAGGGATTGCAAACGGGTTAGCATAACTCTAGCCAAACAAAAAAAAGTTTTTCTAAATATTAGCTAGCTGGCTAGCATTTATGAGGCCAGCAAACATGTTCCTCACACACTAGGAACGTATTTCCTCCAACTTTATAATGAAAAGGTGCCTCTCTGTCCCAAAACACACCTTTTCTGAAGACTTGTGGAAGGAGTGCTGATGACGTCGCCCACTGTATGCGCTTTCAGTAGCCTGAATGCGTCCAGACTGAGGAGAAATCCGCACACAATGCATCCCTGACCACCTTCTGAGGGTGGTCAGCCAGATCTGAACACAATCAGACCACAAAGTCGACTTTTGTGCATCTAGACCTGTCTTTTCAATGCGATCTTCGTATTCTGAAAGCAGAAGTCGCATGTAATTGTCAAGTGTAGGCACGACCTAAGTGACTGTTCTCTCTGCGTGGTGTATTGGGAAACGCATGTTACATCTTTATGTTAAAACACTTACAAGCCTAAGTTCCATCGCTATGGGAAACCGGGCTCTGATCATTTGGGTGCTGCCAGGCAAAAAGTAGGCATGATTGAAATCCATACCCAAATCTTACATTTCCAAGGATTTGCAACGTCAATCATTTCTTAAATCTCAGTTTTGGAAGATACTGACTTTATGATCAAAGTGAACCTATTAAAAAATAAAAATAAAGTCCGTTTTGGGACAATTTATGACATTTCAACCTGAGAAGTAGTTTTTTGGTTTAGCTTCTTTTTTTTAAACAAGCCCTCTGCTAGGGATTTCCTTTTTATGTCTTTTTCACTACGGGGAGTTTGTATGTTGGCCATTTCCATTTAAAAGGACCCACGAGCACCAAAATGTGAAGTTCATAGGAGCACATAATATAATATATAATAATAATATGCCATTTAGCAGACGCTTTTATCCAAAGCGACTTACAGTCATGCATGCATACATTTTTGTGTATGGGTGGTCCCGGGGATCGAATCCACTACCTTGGCATTACAAGCGCCATGCTCTACCAGCTGAGCTACAGTGGACCACATCAAATTTGGGTTTAAAATTAAAGCTGAGTTTATATATATATATTATGTTTTAATTAAGGCATATATACAGTACCGGTCAAAAGTTTTAGAAGACCTACTCATTCAAGGGTTTTTCTTTATTTTTACTATTTTCTACATTGTAGAATAACAGTGAAGATAGCAAAACTATGGAATCATGTAGTAACCAAAAAAGTGTTCAAATAGCCACCCTTTGCCTTGATGACAGCTCACCCGACCTCAACCAAATTGAGATGGTTTGGGATGAGTCGGACGGCAGGAAAAGCAGCCAACAAGTGCTCAGCATATGTGGGAACTCCTTCAAGACTGTTGGAAAAGCATTCCAGGTGAAGCTGGTTGAGAGAATGCCAAAAGTGTGCAAAGCTGCCATCAAGGCAAAGGGTGGCTATTTGAAGAATCTCAAATAGAAATATATTTTGATTTGTTTAACACTTTTTTGGTTACTACATGATTCCATATGTCTTATTTCATAGTTTTGATGTCTTCACTATTATTCTACAATGTAGAAAATAGTAAAAATAAAGAAAAACCCTTGAATGAGTAGGTGATCTAAAACTTTTGACCGGTAGTGTACATTAAAAGAATCCATCCTAAAATCACCAGACAGGCGAAAATTCCATTCCACCAAAACAGGCTGACATTTCTGGCGGTCTTTCCAAACAGCTCATACACTAAAAGGGCATAATCGTTTTCACAATTTCACAGTATTATTCCAACCTCATAGTGTGAAAATATATTTTAAAAAACACCGGAAAATCATGTTTTTGACTGCACTGGGCCAAATATTGCCTAATGTCTTGATATTCTGTTACAAAAACCCCACATATATTCAAGATATTTTCTAATTTCTCTCCCTCATGAAGAGGGAGGATAATGAAAGTTCACAGAAGTAACAAGTAAAGCCAGACTTAACAATTAGTTAAAGTATTTATACTGATAACAATTTTGTTTATGATTTATTAAATGATTAAATTGTGTCATTCTGATACAACATTTGTAACAGAATGACCGAAAAATCAGTAACAGAATGACTGGAATTGAATTTTAATTTAAATGAGCTAAAATGGGATATGTAAGTAGTCACAAACCACAGTTGGGTCACCTGCTACTCTCCTCCCTTCCACTGGCATACTGTTCAGTTAATAATTGTGAAAACAGTCTGGACAACCCCTCCTCTCTCTTCCTTTCTTACTCTCATTCTCTCTCTCGTCTCTCTCCAGTTAATGTCACCTCTCCCAGCTTTCACTAAGTACGGTTACATGCATACAATAATGTGGATAGTCAGATTCATATAAAAGTTAGTTTAAAATTGTTTTACATGCTTTGCAAGAAGAACGATGGGCGGCAGGTAGCTTAGTGGTTAAGAGCGTTGTGCCAGTAACCGACAGGTTGCTGGTTCTAATCCCCGAGCCGACTAGTTGAAAAATCTGTCGATGTGCCCTCGAGCAAGGCACTTAACCTTAATTGCTCCTGTAAGTCGCTCTGAATAAGAGCGTCTGATAAATGACTAAAAAAATAAATAAAATAAAAAACATTTCCCTGGACACATCTGAAATCAGGCTACCTGATGGGACTTAAATAAATGCAGAAAATCGGCAATCAAAATAAACATTCTACCACAGCAACCATGTTATTTTTGCGAAGCCTATTTGATTCTGAGTTCAGACATACACGGTTTGTATGTGAACTATTTCTAAGATGCATACTTTCAGTTTCTCCGAACTCGCGCATAGGAGGGAGGCTTGCGCTACCGGTGCTGGAACATGTGCAGATAAAAAAAAAATATATATATTTTTAAGGGGGTAGATCAGATTTAATATTTCACATAGATTGTAACTTCCATCAATGTAATTGTCTGCATCACTTCCAATCCCCCATATGTTTTTTTCCTCGCATATATATATATATATATATATATATATATATATATATATATATATATATATATATATATATATATATATACAGTGGGGAGAACAAGTATTTGATACACTGCCGATTTTGCAGGTTTTCCTACTTACAAAGCATGTAGAGGTCTGTATTTTTTATCATAGGTACACTTCAACTGTGAGAGACGGAATCTAAAACAAAAATCCAGAAAATCACATTGAATGATTTTAAAGTAATTAATTTGCATTTTATTGCATGACATAAGTATTTGATCACCTACCAACCATTAAGAATTCCGGCTCTCACAGACCTGTTAGTTTTTCTTTAAGAAGCCCTCCTGTTCTCCACTCATTACATGTATTAACTGCACCTGTTTGAACTCGTTACCTGTATAAAAGACACCTGTCCACACACTCAATCAAACAGACTCCAACCTCTCCACAACGGCCAAGACCAGAGAGCTGTGTAAGGACATCAGGGATAAAATTGTAGACCTGCACAAGGCTGGGATAGGCTACAGGACAATAGGCAAGCAGCTTGGTGAGAAGGCAATAACTGTTGGCGCAATTATTAGAAAATGGAAGAAGTTCAAGATGTCGGTCAATCACACTCGGTCTGGGGCTCCATGCAAGATCTCACCTCGTGGGGCATCAATGATCATGAGGAAGGTGAGGGATCAGCCCAGAACTACACGGCAGGACCTGGTCAATGACCTGAAGAGAGCTGGGACCACAGTCTCAAAGAAAACCATTAGTAACACACTACGCCGTCATGGATTAAAATCCTGCAGTGCACGCAAGGTCCCCCTGCTCAAGCCAGCGCATGTCCAGGCCCGTCTGAAGTTTGCCAATGACCATCTGGATGATCCAGAGGAGGAATGGGAGAAGGTCATGTGGTCTGATGAGACAAAAATTGAGCTTTTTGGTCTAAACTCCACTCACCGTGTTTGGAGGAAGAAGAAGGATGAGTACAACCCCAAGAACACAATCCCAACCGTGAAGCATGGAGGTGGAATCATCATTCTTTGGGGATGCTTTTCTGCAAAGGGGACAGGACAACTGCACCGTATTGAGGGGAGGATGGATGGGGCCATGTATCGCGAGATCTTGGCCAACAACCTCCTTCCCTCAGTAAGAGCATTGAAGCAAAACAAACAGCCAGGGCAACTAAGGAGTGGCTCCGTAAGAAGCATCTCAAGGTCCTGGAGTGGCCTAGCCAGTCTCCAGACCTGAACCCAATAGAACATCTTTGGAGGGAGCTGAAAGTCCGTATTGCCCAGCGACAGCCCCGAAACCTGAAGGATCTGGAGAAGGTCTGTATGGAGGAGTGGGCCAAAATCCCTGCTGCAGTGTGTGCAAACCTGGTCAAGACCTACAGGAAACGTATTATCTCTGTAATTGCAAACCAAGGTTTCTGTACTAAATATTAAGTTCTGCTTTTGTGATGTATCAAATACTTATGTCATGCAATAAAATGCAAATTAATTACTTAAAAATCATACAATGTGATTTTCTGGATTTTTGTTTTAGATTCCGTCTCTTAAAGTTGAAGTGTACCTATGATAAAAATTAAAGACCTCTACACCTCATTTGCATTTTAATGAGAGAAATAAATATTTGACCCCCTCTCAATGAGAAAGATTTCTGGCTCCCAGGTGTCTTTTATACAGGTAACGAGCTGAGATTAGGAGCACACTCTTAAAGGGAGTGCTCCTAATCTCAGCTTGTTACCTGTATAAAAGACACCTCTCCACAGAAGCAATCAATCAATCAGATTCCAAACTCTCCACCATGGCCAAGACCAAAGAGCTCTCCAAGGATGTCAGGGACAAGATTGTAGACCTACACAAGCCTGGAATGGGCTACAAGACCATCGCCAAGCAGCTTGGTGAGAAGGTGAAAACAGTTGGTGCGATTATTCGCAAATGGAAATAACACAAAATAACTGTCAATCTCCCTCGGCCTGGAGCTCCATGCAAGATCTCACCTCGTGGAGTTGCAATGATCATGACAACGGTGAGGAATCAGCCCAGAACTACACGAGAGGATCTTGTCAATGATCTCAAGGCAGCTGGGACCATAGTCACCAAGAAAACAATTGGTAACACACTACGCCGTGAAGGACTGAAATCCTGCAGCGCCCGCAAGGTCCCCCTGCTCAAGAAAGCACATATACATGCCTGTCTGAAGTTTGCCAATGAACATCTGAATGATTCAGAGGAGAACTGGGTGAAAGTGTTGTGGTCAGATGAGACCAAAATGGAGCTCTTTGGCATCAACTCAACTCACTGTGTTTGGAGGAGGAGGAATGCTGCCTATGACCCCAAGAACACCATCCCCACCGTCAAACATGGAGGTGGAAACATTATGCTTTGGGGGGTTTTTTCTGCTAAGGGGACAGGACAACTTCACCGCATCAAAGGAACGATGGACGGGGCCATGTACCGTCAAATCTTGGGTGAGAACCTCCTTCCCTCAGCCAGGGCATTGAAAATGGGTTGTGGATGGGTGTTCCAGCATGACAATGACCCAAAACACATGGCCAAGGCAACAAAGGAGTGGCTCAAGAAGAAGCACGTTAAGGTCCTGGAGTGGCCTAGCCTGTCTCCAGACCTTAATCCCATAGAAAATCTGTGGCGGGAGCTGAAGGTTAGAGTTGCCAAATGTCAGCCTCGAAACCTTAATGACTTGGAGAAGATCTGCAAAGAGGAGTGGGACAAAATCCCTCCTGAGATGTGTGCAAACCTGGTGGCCAACTACAAGAAACTTCTGACCTCTGTGATTGCCAACAAGGGTTTTTCCACCAAGTACTAAGTCATGTTTTGCAGAGGGTTCAAATACTTATTTCCCTCATTAAAATGCAAATAGATTTCTAACATTTTTGACATGCGTTTTTCTGGAATTTTTGTTGTTATTCTGTCTCTCACGGTTCAAATAAACCTACCATTAAAATTATAGACTGCTCATTTCTTTGTCAGTGGGCAAACGTACAAAATCAGCAGGGGATCAAATACTTTTTTCCCTCACTGTACATACATACATACATATATACAGTGGGGAGAACAAGTATTTGATACACTGCCGATTTTGCAGGTTTTCCTACTTACAAAGCATGTAGAGGTCTGTAATGTTATCATAGGTACACTTCAACTGTGAGAGACGGAATCTAAAAAAAAATCCAGAAAATCACATTGTAAGTAATTAATTTGCATTTTATTGCCATTATTTACTATATTTACTATTTTATTTTTAGTGTGTTACTAATGGTTTTCTTTGAGACTGTGGTCCCAGCTCTCTTCAGGTCATTGACCAGGTCCTGCTGTGTAGTTCTGGGCTGATCCCTCACCTTCCTCATGATCATTGATGCCCCACGAGGTGAGATCTTGCATGGAGCCCCACACCGAGGGTGATTGACCGTCATCTTGAACTTCTTCCATTTTCTAATAATTGCGCCAACAGTTGTTGCCTTCTCACCAAGCTGCTTGCCTACTGTCCTGTAGCCCATCCCAGCCTTGTGCAGGTCTACAATTTTATCCCTGATGTCCTTACACAGCTCTCTGGTCTTGGCCATTGTGGAGAGTTTGGAGTCTGTTTAATTGAGTGTGTGGACAGGTGTCTTTTATACAGATAACGAGTTCAAACAGGTGCAGTTAATACAGGTAATGAGTGGAGAACAGGAGGGCTTCTTAAAGAAAAACTAACAGGTCTGTGAGAGCCGGAATTCTTACTGGTTGGTAGGTGATCAAATACTTATGTCATGCAATAAAATGCAAATTAATTACTTTAAAATCATACAATGTGATTTTCTGGATTTTAGATTCCGTCTCTCACAGTTGAAGTGTACCTATGATAAAAATTACAGACCTCTACATGCTTTGTAAGTAGGAAAACCTGCAAAATCGGCAGTGTATCAAATAATTGTTCTCCCCACTGTACATGCAGTACATCCATACACACACACATATCCTTTAAAAAATAGTATTTCCCTTCATTACTTTCAAACCCCACTACCCCTTCCCCAATTGGAGTAAACTAGTGAACAACAACGCTTAGGCCTCTACTTCCAGCCCATACATACTATATACATTTTATGGACACAGTCAAATTCTACAATAATTATATTTTGTTTGTTTTTACTCCTGAACTTCCTCCGATCATTTTCATGATGTCCATCTGGTTTGCTTCTATATGCCATATTTTTCTAACTGTGCTCTTTCACCTTCAACCTATAACCTATATACTTATTATGGACACAGTATGCTTCACATTAGTTATCTTGTTGTTATTAGTTGTTGTTATTAGTCCCATCCTTCAGCTCCATTCAACACCTCCCATCTATCTCTTAACACCATCCATATTGTATTTCTATTTGCCATATATTTTTCAACTGTACTGTGATGTTTTACAAAAGTTCTGAACCTTTCTATTTTCATTGTTTCTACAGATCGTAAATTGAAAATAAACATTTCTGCTAAAAGTATTATTATATTATTGATCGATTGACTATGACTTTTCAGATCACCCAGTAGTGCTATATGCAGGGTTACCTCCAGGTAAATATTGCATTTCCTGGACCTGTGTCCAAAAACAAGCTACAAATGGACAGTACCAAAACAAATGATCTAATGATTCTGTCTCTTTGCAGCAAAATCTGCAGAGCTGGAAAGATTGTATCCCCCATATAAATAAATGTATATTGGTAGCAAGAATTATATATAATAATTTAAATTGAAAAATTATAGGTTTTGAATCCGGCGTCGTTTTGCGTATCAATTCATAAACACTATGCCATGGAATCGGTACAACAAACATCTCTTCCCAACTATTTTGCAATCTATATGGGATGGCTGTCAATCCTTTAGTCCTTAAATGAAACTGGTATACTTTTTTATTTATCACAATTTTCTTTAACCAATTATATTCTTTAATGCAAGGCCGACAGACAAGTTCCTTAATTTTTCCCCCTTCCACCTCCTTTTCCATTTTTGCGGTAATGCTGCAATTATGTGGTTGTAATTTTTTATCAATTAGTATATTTGAGTTTAACCATAATATTTGTTGCATTATTTGTTCTGTCGTTTCTGGAGGATTAAATTGAAATTGCAACCAACTTTCTATGGCTTGTTTTAGAAATAGTGATATTTGGGAGATTATTTCCTTTTCAAATAACTGAAAGTGTGAGGTTGTAATCTGAATAAAGGGAAAAAGGCCATTCTTGAACATGGGGTGAGACAATCTTACTAATTTGCTAGAGAACCAGTTCGGATTTAAGTATAACTTTTGTATGACTGAAGCTTTTAGTGATAGGTCTAATGCTTTAATATTTAATCATTTCTGTCCTCCGAATTCATATTCATGATATAAATAGGCCCGTTTAATTTTGTCTGGCTTGCCGTTCCAAATAAAATGGAATATTTTTTTCTCATATAATTTTAAAAACTGTTTGCTAGGCGTAGGCAAGACCATAAGCAAATAGGTAAACTGGGATAATACTAAAGAGTTAATCAGGGTGATTTTTCCACAAATAGACAGTTATTTTCCTTTCCATGGTAGCAAGATCTTATCTATTTTTGCTAACTTTCTATTAAAATTTATTGGAGTGAGATCATTTATTTCATTTGGGATATGAATTCTGAGTATATCCACATCACCATGAGACCATTATATTGGTAAACTACATGGTAATGTAACATTTTTATTTTTTTGTGATCCAATACGTAATATAGTACATTTATCATAATTTGGTTGTAATCCAGAGCGGTTAGAACATGTATCTAGATCCTATATGAGGCTGTGGAGGGATTCAAGTTGTGGATTTAAAAGAAAACATGAATCATCAGCGTACAATGACACCTTTGTTTTTAAGCCCTGGATTTCTAATCCCTTGATATTATTGTTGGATCTGATTTTAATAGCTAACATCTCGATGGCAATAATAAATAAATATGCCGATAGTGGACAACCTTGTTTCACTCCTCTTGACAGTTTAAAACATTCTGAGAAATAGCCATTATTTACTATTTTACACCTAGGGTTAATATACATGATTTTAACCCAATTTATAAGAGATTGTCCAAAATTGAAATGCTCCAGGCATTTATATATAAACCCCAGTCATACTTTATCAAATGCCTTTTCGAAGTCTGCTATGAATAGTAGTCCTGGTGTCCCAGATTTTTCATAGTGTTCTATTGTTTCCTGTACTTGCCTTATACACTGCTCAAAAAAATAAAGGGAACACTTAAACAACACAATGTAACTCCAAGTCAATCATACTTCTGTGAAAGCAAACTGTCCACTCAGGAAGCAACACTGATTGACAATAAATTTCACATGCTGTTGTGCAAATGGAATAGACAACAGGTGGAAATTATAGGCAATTAGCAAGACACCCCCAATAAAGAAGTGGTTCTGCAGGTGGTGACCACAGACCACTTCTCAGTTCCTATGCTTCCTGGCTGATGTTTTGGTCACTTTTGAATGCTGGTGGTGCTTTCACTCTAGTGGTAGCATGAGAGGGAGTCTACAACCAACACAAGTGGCTCAGGTAGTGCAGCTCATCCAGGATGGCACATCAATGCGAGCTGTGGCAAGAAGGTTTGCTGTGTCTGTCAGCGTAGTGTCCAGAGCATGGAGGCGCTACCAGGAGACAGGCCAGTACATCAGGTGACGTGGAGGAGGCCGTAGGAGGGCAACAACCCAGCAGCAGGACCGCTACCTCCGCCTTTGTGCAAGGAGGAGCAGGAGGAGCACTGCCAGAGCCCTGCAAAATGACCTCCAGCAGGCCACAAATGTGCATGTGTCTGCTCAAACGGTCAGAAACAGACTCCATGAGGGTTGTATGAGGGCCCGACGTCCACAGGTGGGGGTTGTGCTTACAGCCCAACACCGTGCAGGACGTTTGGCATTTTCCAGAGAACACCAAGATTGGCAAATTCGCCACTTGCGCCCTGTGCTCTTCACAGATGAAAGCAGGTTCACACTGAGCACATCTGACAGACGTGACAGAGTCTGGAGACGCCGTGGAGAACGTTCTGCTGCCTGCAACATCCTCCAGCATGACCGGTTTGGCGGTGGGTCAGTCATGGTGTGGGGTGGCATTTCTTTGGGGGGCAGCACAGCCCTCCATGTGCTCACCAGAGGTAGCCTGACTGCCATTAGGTACCGAGATGAGATCCTCAGACCCCTTGTGAGACCATATGTTGGTGCGGTTGGCCCTGGGTTCCTCCTAATGCAAGACAATGCTAGACCTCATGTGGCTGGAGTGTGTCAGCAGTTCCTGCAAGAGGAAGGCATTGATGCTATGGACCGCCCGTTCCCCAGACCTGAATCCAATTGAGCACATCTGGGACATCATGTCTCACTCCATCCACCAACGCCACGTTGCACCACAGACTGTCCAGGAGTTGGCGGATGCTTTAGTCCAGGTCTGGGAGGAGATCCCTCAGGAGACCATCCGCCACCTCATCAGGAGCATGCCCAGGCGTTGTAGGGAGGTCATACAGGCACGTGGAGGCCACACACACTACTGAGCCTCATTTTGACTTGTTTTAAGGACATTACATCAAAGTTGGATCAGCCTGTAGTGTGGTTTTCCACTTTAATTTTGAGGGTGACTCCAAATCCAGACCTCCATGGGTTGATACATTTGATTTCCATTGATAATTTTTGTGTGATTTTGTTGTCAGCACATTCAACTATGTAAAGAAAAAAGTATTTAATAAGATTATTTCATTCATTCAGATCTAGGATGTGTTGTTTAAGTGTTCCCTTTAATTTTTTGAGCAGTGTATTATCTCCAATGTATCGCCCATGTAAAAAACCTGTCTGATTCGAATGAATAATGTCTGACAATACCTTTTTAATTCTATGCATTTTGCTAGAATTTTTGCATCACAACACTGAAGTGTAAGGGGCCTCCAATTTTTTATATTTTCCACTTGTATCCTGTTTCATTAATAATGAAATCAGACCACCTTCTTGAGTGTCTAATAATCTACCATTTACATAGGAGTGGTTAAAACATGCTAATAACGGTCCTCTGAGTATATAAAAAAAAGGTTTGGTATACCTCGACTGGTATGCCATCCAACCCTGGAGTTTTCCCGGACTTAAAGTCTTTAATTGCATCCAGAAGTTCCTCCTCTGTAATTTCACCTTCACATGAGTCTTTCTGTATGGCTGTTAATTTTACATTATCAATAGAAAAAAACCTCTACAATTTGCTTCAGTTAGAGGAGATGGAGGCAATTGAAACGAAAACTTATGCTTAAAGAACTTTGTTTCCTCCTTCAAAATATTATTTGGTGAATCATGGGTGAAATTCTTTTTGGTAGCATTCCTATGTTGAAGATAAAAAAATAATTTGGTGCATTTTTCCCATATTCCATCCAGTTTGCTTTATTTTTATAATATATTACACTTGATCTTTCTTGAATAAGTTTCTCCATTTCTTTTTGTTTTTCCTCTAATTTATTCTGAGCCTCTGTTAGTTTTATTGCTATCTATCTGTTCTGTTAGACCTTCTATTTCCTTTGTAAGTGTGGACTTTTTTGACCTAAATTGCTTTTGTTTTCGAGATGAGTACTGAATTGCATGGCCTCTAAAGGCACATTTAAAGGTGTTCCATACAATTAGGGGATTTGCTGTACCTATGTTATGTCGGGAAAAAAAACAGTTATAAATTCCTCTTTCCTAGTTAAAAACAAGTTATCATCCAATAGACTTTGATTACATTTCCAATATCCTCGCCCACGTGGAAATTCAGTAAGAGTTTTGTATAAGCCAATTATATGATCGCCCGACCGCATTCTGTCCCCTATCAACACTTTTTAAACTTTTGGTGCCAACGAAAATGACATAAGAAAGAAGTCAAGACGACTAGCTTAATTGAGTCTCCGCCATGTATATCTCACTAGATCAGGATATTTAAGCCTCCATATATCTACTAGTTCTAATGTATCCATGACATTCACGATTTCCTTAAGAGCATGAGGGTGATTGTTTGTAGTGTGATTTCCTTTGTGGTCCATTGAGCTATTTCAAACGGTATTATAATCTCCCACCATAATAATAGAGTCTTGAATTACTTGCAGAGTTGATCATTTATTATATATAAAATAAAATAAAATAAAAATAGCCCTATTTGGTAAAATACCAAATCCATATAATGGCAAGAACAACTCAAATAAGCAAAGAGAAACAACAGTCCGTCATTACTTTAAGACATAAAGGTCAGTTAATACGGAACATTTCAATAACTTTTGTCAAAGAAGTGTGGATCATCATTATTTGGTCCGTAAAGGTTAATGAGCCATATCGGTTTATTGTCCAATAACATATTTAAAATAATCCATCTTCCTTGCTTATCTGTTTGGACAATTTGCAATTACTGTTAATTAATATCATCACCCCTTTTGAGTTTCGTTGCCCTTGGGAGAAATATATTTCGTCCCCCCCCATTCCTTTTTCCACGCAACTTCATCTAGAATTGTTGAATGAGTTTCCTGTAAACAATAGAGATTATATTCCTTCTCTTTGAGCCATGTAAATATTGTTCTTCTTGTGTTATTATCTGCTAAGCCATTACAATTATAACTGGCTATACTTATTTCACCACATACCATAATGGGATACAAGTTTCAAATCTATTTATCATTATATATGTTAGTAAATTTACCAATAAGAAATACCATAGCGATTGACTGTCCATATACTGTGAGGGGAAAAAAGTATTTGATCCCCTGCTGATTTTGTACGTTTGCCCACTGACAAAGAAATGATCAGTCTATAATTTTAATGGTAGGTTTATTTGAACAGTGAGAGACAAAATAACAACAAAAAAATCCAGAAAAATGCATGTCAAAAATGTTATAAATTGATTTGCATTTTAATGAGGGAAATAAGTATTTGACCCCCTCGCAATCAGAAAGATTTCTGGCTCCCAGGTGTCTTTTATACAGGTAACGAGCTGAGATTAGGAGCACACTCTTAAAGGGAGTGCTCCTAATCTCAGTTTGTTACCTGTATAAAAGACAACTGTCCACAGAAGCAATCAATCAATCAGATTCCAAACTCTCCACCATGGCCAAGACCAAAGAGCTCTCCAAGGATGTCAGGGACAGGATTGTAATTCTACACAAGGCTGGAATGGGCTACAAGACCATCGCCAAGCAGCTTGGTGAGAAGGTGACAACAGTTGGTGCGATTATTCGCAAATGGAAGAAACACAAAAGAACTGTCAATCTCCCTCGGCCTGGGGCTCCATGCAAGATCTCACCTCGTGGAGTTGCAATGATCATGAGAACGGTGAGGAATCAGCCCAGAACTACACGGAAGGATCTTGTCAATGATCTCAAGGCAGCTGGGACCATAGTCACCAACAAAACAATTGGTAACACACTATGCCGTGAAGGACTGAAATCCTGCAGCGCCCGCAAGGTCCCCCTGCTCAAGAAAGCACATATACAGGCCCGTCTGAAGTTTTCCAATGAACATCTGAATGATTCAGAGGAGAACTGGGTGAAAGTGTTGTGGTCAGATGAGACCAAAATCGAGCTCTTTGGCATCAACTCAACTCGCCGTGTTTGGAGGAGGAGGAATGCTGCCTATGACCCCAAGAACACCATCCCCACCGTCAAACATGGAGGTGGAAACATTATGCTTTGGGGGTGTTTTTCTGCTAAGGGGACAGGACAACTTTACCGCATCAAAGGGACGATGGACGGGGCCATGTACCGTCAAATCTTGGGTGAGAACCTCCTTCCCTCAGCCAGGGCATTGAAAATGGGTCGTGGATGGGTGTTCCAGCATGACAATGACCCAAAACACACGGCCAAGGCAACAAAGGAGTGGCTCAAGAAGAAGCACATTAAGGTCCTGGAGTGGCCTAGCCAGTCTCCAGACCTTAATCCCATAGAAAATCTGTGGAGGGAGCTGAAGGTTTGAGTTGCCAAACGTCAGGCTCGAAACCTTAATGACTTGGAGAAGATCTGCAAAGAGGAGTGGGACAAAATCCCTCCTGAGATGTGTGCAAACCTGGTGGCCAACTACAAGAAACGTCTGACCTCTGTGATTGCCAACAAGGGTTTTGCCACCAAGTACTAAGTCATGTTTTGCAGAGGGGTCAAATACTTATTTCCCTCATTAAAATGCAAATCAATTCATAACATTTTTGACATGTGTTTTTTTGTTGTTATTCTGTCTCTCACTGTTCAAATAAACCTACCATTAAAATGATAGACTGATCATGTCTTTGTCAGTGGGAAAACGTACAAACTCAGCAGGGGATCAAATACTTTTTTCCCTCTCTGTAGCTGTACCATGATATTTGCATTGCTACTAAGTAACCCTCCAATTGTTCTCCACTAATTCCCCCGCTATAGCCCCTCCCCATCCCAAGTTGGGCCGTCATCCCAGTGTTCAGCATACCACCCCCGTCCCCCCGAATCCCTAGGCCCCCGAGAGGCCAGGACCCATCCATCGAAAGTAGCACACAGTGCCACCCACAAAACAGAAGCAGGTCAACTGCCAAAAGCATTTCCACCGGAGCTGCCTCCCCCCAACACACAGCACCGGAGCTGCCTCCCCCCAACACACTGTACTAAACCGTACTGTTCTCACCTCAAAAAAAATTATATATATATATATATATATATATATATATATATATATATATATATATATATATATATATATATAGCTATTTAAAAAAATATATCCATTTAAATATCTTGCATTTCTTATTTTCCATCATTATCGATTAATATGCGTAATAATGTCGGCAGTTCATGTGTAGGATTTTAACCTATAACCCGGATTGCCATTTTATTATATTACATTTTTGACAAGCAATTATTATTTTAGCAAACAATTATTGTGGTTCATCCTATATTCTCCCTAACATCCTTACCCCCTTGCAACAGATGTGGGATAAACATACACGCACATACTCTAACACACTCAACCACTTTCCTCCACAATCAACCATAAGATCAGATGCTCAACGGTTGTTACATCCCAGAGCCCAACTCAAGAAAGGACCTGATTTATGAATGAAATACAGTTACAGCTGTTTGAGAAAGTATGCAAGATTGAGCAAAAATGGACAACAATGTAAGATTTGATTAATCTGTTTAATCTATGTCAAGTCCTAGGTGATGGAGATCAGATCCACCCTCTTCACCTGAGACACAAACACTCTGGTCCCCCGTTGTAACCATTTTTCCCAAGCATCTCCGTGCAGTCAGACCTTTGATTATTTTGTGCCACTTGGGCCACAATAATAAGCCCCCTCTCTGATTGTCCGAGTGTGACCCCCTCCCCATGGGTTACTGCAGCCAGTGTTGCCAGCACTGCCACTACCTGGGTGGAGGTACCCCACCGGAATCCCCACCGGCTAGGTAAAAGGTCGTCAAGGTTCTCATTAGCAGCTTTGAGAATTTCTTTGTATATTATGCTCTCCCATCAGGGGGCTCTGGCTTTGTAGGACCAACCCTGCCAGGCAGGCTCAGAATCTTGAGGGGGCGGTGCTGCTCAAGTAGGTCTCTGACCGCATTTAATTTTCTGTTTAGGCTGCATATAGGCAACTCACAGCAGGTCCATAAAACAGATGGGGACTTCTCTTTGGTGTATGGGTCACTCAGGTGGGTGTCCAGGATATATGGTTGTGGATCGTTCCATCATGATAGGACAATAAAAAAAATAGATTAGATGTATACTATATTTTAAACAGTATATCCCTCATCTGCACAAAATTGAATGCTCTCTCTCACAACCCCTGCTCACAGACGCACGTTGGAACATTAAGCTGTTTACATGTCCGAATAATTCAAAAGATTGCTTAGAAAAGCAGGTGTTTTAATCGGTGTATGCTTACTTCGATTATGACCTTACGCTGATTAAGATAAGCGGAGTAAAGTGTTTACAAGACTATTACCATACTCGTCCCACTGCCATAATCAGTTTAATATTGAATTACTAGTGTGCATGTAAACATACTTGACCGCACCTAACCATGATCCCCCTCTTTCCATTCACTGTAACCAGCATCCTCAACCACTGACACCATGGACATTGAAAAGTAGTTGAAATTTGGTCAGTCCAAATCTAAACCAATCATAGACATCTATGTTTCAGAAGTTTGGACAGCACAGCACAGTAAAGAAAGGTAGAGTATAGGTCAGTACACTACAGGACAGTAGAGTTCAGTACATTACATAACAGTACAGAACAATATAGCACACTAGAGTAGAGTGCAGTGTAATGTACTACACTCTACTGTTCTTTACTGTTCTGTACAGTACTAAACCACTGTTCTGTACTGTAGAGTACTGAACTCTACTGTTCTTTACTGTTCTGTACTGTGCTCTACTGTGATGTCCAAACTTGTGAAACATAGTCGTCTATGATTGGTTCAGATTTGGTCTTGTTTGGGGGGGATTTGGTCTTGTTTCAGCTCATTAGAATAATAGCCAATGTGTAGAATAATACCCAAACATGCGAAGGAGGATATTGCATTTTTCTACATTTGTGTACCTATTCAGGATACATCACAGTGAATACATCACACATCCATAATTATGCATTTCTGTATAGTACAGATCAGAGATCCATTCTGTTACCGTCATTCAGGTGTTAATCCACTTCGTTTACTGTAGTTCAATAACCAAAATCGATTTTTCAATTCAAGGTGTCATATCATAGCTGACACCCCATTCTTTCTGCAGACATCTTTGAATCTTATTTCAGAGTAGATATTTAACAGAGCTTTAGGACAACTTGGTCACATATAGTAAACTGATGGAGTTTTTACTGTCATTCTGTTACGAAACTTTACATCTGCACTGTTCTTCAAGTAAATGTGTTTTTGTACAATTTTCTGTGGAGATTGTTGAAGGTAGTCCTTGTGCATAGAGTTGTATGGTTTATTTAACTTAGCAATCAATGGTTTTTGTTTGGCATAGGCCTTAATCAGTCTCTCTCTCTCTTTCTCTTTCTCTCTCCCCTCCTCCTCCTCTCCACGGTGCTGTTTAAACTGTGGGGAAAAACATAAAGCAGTGTGGGGCGGAGCTACCTCCCCCCAACACACAGCACCGGAGCTACCTCCCCCCAACACACAGCACCGGAGCTACCTCCCCCCAACACACAGCACCGGAGCTGCCTCCCCCCAACACACAGCACCGGAGCTGCCTCCCCCCAACACACTGTACTAAACCGTACTGTTCTTTACACAGCACTGGAGCTGCCTCTCTAACACACAGCACCAGAGCTGCCTCTCTACTACACAGCACCAGAGCTGCCTCTCTAACACACAGCACCAGAGCTGCCTCTCTACTACACAGCACCAGAGCTGCCTCTCTACTACACAGCACCAGAGCTGCCTCTCTACTAACACAGCACCAGAGCTGCCTCTCTACTACACAGCACCAGAGCTGCCTCTCTACTACACAGCACCAGAGCTGCCTCTCTACTACACAGCACCAGAGCTGCCTCTCTACTAACACAGCACCAGAGCTGCCTCTCTACTACACAGCACCAGAGCTGCCTCTCTACTAACACACAGCACCAGAGCTGCCTCTCTACTACACAGCACCATAGCTGCCTCTCTACTACACAGCACCAGAGCTGCCTCTCTACTACACAGCACCATAGCTGCCTCTCTACTACACAGCACCAGAGCTGCCTCTCTACTACACAGCACCAGAGCTGCCTCTCTACTACACAGCACCAGAGCTGCCTCTCTACTAACACAGCACCAGAGCTGCCTCTCTACTACACAGCACCAGAGCTGCCTCTCTACTAACACACAGCACCAGAGCTGCCTCTCTACTACACAGCACCAGAGCTGCCTCTCTACTACACAGCACCAGAGCTGCCTCTCTACTACACAGCACCAGAGCTGCCTCTCTACTACACAGCACCAGAGCTTCCTCTCTAATAACACACAGCACCAGAGCTGCCTCTCTACTACACAGCACCAGAGCTGCCTCTCTACTAACACACAGCACCAGAGCTGCCTCTCTACTACACAGCACCAGAGCTGCCTCTCTACTACACAGCACCAGAGCTGCCTCTCTACTAACACACAGCACCAGAGCTGCCTCTCTACTACACAGCACCAGAGCTTCCTCTCTACTACACAGCACCAGAGCTACCTCTCTACTAACACACAGCACCAGAGCTGCCTCTCTACTACACAGCACCATAGCTACCTCTCTACTAACACACAGCACCAGAGCTGCCTCTCTACTACACAGCACCAGAGCTTCCTCTCTAATAACACACAGCACCAGAGCTGCCTCTCTACTACACAGCACCAGAGCTGCCTCTCTACTAACACACAGCACCAGAGCTGCCTCTCTACTACACAGCACCAGAGCTGCCTCTCTACTACACAGCACCAGAGCTGCCTCTCTACTACACAGCACCAGAGCTGCCTCTCTACTACACAGCACCAGAGCTGCCTCTCTACTACACAGCACCAGAGCTGCCTCTCTACTACACAGCACCAGAGCTGCCTCTCTACTACACAGCACCAGAGCTGCCTCTCTACTACACAGCACCATAGCTACCTCTCTACTAACACACAGCACCATAGCTACCTCTCTACTAACACACAGCACCAGAGCTGAACAAAAGCAGATGGAGTAAAGTTTACAGAAATCAGATTTTTTTTTTCCTGTATCCATTCTACTAAACACTTAGTGAACAAGCTTTGAAGTCACCCAAGAAATGTCTCCGGGAGAAACGATAGCATCTCCCTGAGCAACAGAATGAAAGGGAGGAGGAAGGGGAGAGTGAAGAGCAAAGGGGATCAAGTTTATTCTGTTTTCAGATTATTTCAGGTTAGATCTTCTGTTTGAATTCATCCACCCGATAAGCTGTGTTGAAGTTGTTGTGATGTGGGTTTGATGGTTGAGACAGATAGTCTTAGATAATTTTACCACAGGCAGTGGGTGAGGCAGCACAGCAGTGAGCCTATAGCTTACATCAGGACCCTGTTAGTTATAGCCTACACAACCACTTTTATCATGTACCTTTATACTACATGAGTAATGTGGCAGGCATTTAGTAGCATTAGTAAGACACACGGTTTCTCATAGGGTTCGGGTTAGCCTTAGCTACTATCGCTCTACATTTGCTTCTACATGTAGAACTGTAGTCATCCTATATAAGCTAAGAAAAGTCAAAGGCAATATGAAGAGTCATTTCACTTTCCGTAAAGTAGCAAAATGGATTAGAATATACTTCAGACTTTAGATGCAAAACACATTTAAAAGTTCCATCATATTAGAATGCATTTAGACTTGCAATGACAGGCCACACTTGTTTCTGATTTAGTTGTGCAAATCACCCATATTGCTTTGAATTATGAGAGCCAAGAGTATAACGAATAGCATTCTGCTCTGAGAGCTCTGCTGTGTACACCGTGTCTGCTCAGCCCTTGTTGAACAGTAATGCAGGGTGGCATATGAATCACTCACACGATGCTTGTCTCTGCATCCCACCGTTACACACACACACACCCCACCACTACACACACTGCTACACACACACACACAGACCCCACCGCTACACACACTGCTACACACACACACACACACACTGCTACACACACACACAAACACACTGCTACACACACACACTGCTACACACACACACACACACACACACACACACACACACACACACACACACACACACACACACACACACACACACACACACACACACACCACGACTACAGACAGGACCTCAGTCACAGGATAACCCTGTTTCTGCTTTGTTCCTGTTTACTGGGCTCTCATCCTCCAGGCTTAGCAGTGTGTGTCCTTGTGTGTTTTTGTGTACACTGTGATCTTGTCATCCTCCAGGCTTAGCAGTGTGTGTGTGTTTTTGTGTACACTGTGATCTTGTCATCCTCCAGGCTTAGCAGTGTGTGTCCTTGTGTGTTTTTGTGTACACTGTGATCTTGTCATCCTCCAGGCTTAGCAGTGTGTGTGTGTCCATGTATGTTTTTGTGTACACTACCGGTCAAATGTTTTAGAACACCTACTCATTCAAGGGTTTTTCTTTATTTTTACTATTTTCTACGTTGTAGAATAATAGTGAAGACATCAAAACTATGAAATAACACATATGGGATCATGTAGTAACCAAAAAAGTGTTAAACATTTGAGATTCTTCAAATAGCCACCCTTTGCCTTGATGACAGCTTTGCAAACTCTTGGCATTCTCTCAATCACCTTCACCTGGAATGCTTTTCCAACAGTCTTGAAGCAGCTCACACATATGCTGAGCACTTGTTGACTGCTTTTCCTTCACTCTGCGGTCCGACTCATCCCAAACCATCTCAATTTGGTTGAGGTCGGGGGATTGTAGAGGCCAGGTCATCTGATGCAGTACTCAATCACTCTCCTTCTTGGTCAAATATCCCTTACACAGCCTGGAGGTGTGTTGGGTCATTGTCCTGTTGAAAAACAAATGATAGTCCCACTAAGCCCAAACCAGATGGGATGGCATATCGCTGCAGAATGCTGTGGTAGCCATGCTGGTTAAATGTGCCTTGAATTCTAAATAAATCACAGACAGTGTCACCAGCAAAGCACCCCCACACCATAACACCACCTCCTCCATGCTTTACGGTGGGAAATACACATGCGGAGATCATCCGTTCACCCACACTGCGTCTCACAAAGACACGGCGGTTGGAACCAAAAATCTCCAATTTGGACTCCAGACCAAAGGACAAATTTCCACTGGTCTAATGTCCATTGCTCGTGTCTCTTGGCCCAAGGAAGTCTCTTCTTCTAATTGGTGTCCTTTAGTAGTGGTTTCTTTGCAGCAATTCGACCATGAAGGCCTGATTCACACAGTCTCCTCTGAACAGTTGATGTTGAGATGTGTCTGTTACTTGAACTCTGTGAAGCATTTATTTGGGCTGCAATTTCTGAGGCTGGTAACTCTAATGAACTTATCCTCTGCAGCAGAGATAACTCTGGGTCTTCTAGTCCTGTGGTGGTCCTCATGAGAGCCAGTTTCATCATAGCGCTTGATGGTTTTTGCGACTACACTTGAAGAACTTCTTGTAATTTTCTGTATTGACTGACCTTCATGTCTTAAAGTAATGATGGACTGTCGTTTCTCTTTGCTTATTTGAGCTGTTCTTGCCATAAAATGGACTTGGTCTTTTACCAAATAGGGCTCTCTTCCGTATACCCCCCCTACCTTGTCACAACACAACTGATTGGCTCAAACGCGTTAAGAAGGAAATAAATTCCACCAATTAACTTTTAAGAAGGCACACCTGTTAATTGAAATGCATTCCAGGTGACTACCTCATGAAGCTGGTTGAGAGAATGCCAAGAGTGTGCAAAGCTGTCATCAAGGCAAAGGGTGGCTATTTGAAGAATCTCAAATATAAAATATATTTTGATTTGTTTAACACTTTTTTGGTTACTACATGATTCCATATGTGTTATTTCATAGTTTTGATGTCTTCACTATTATTCTACAATGTAGAAAATAGTACAAATAAAGAAAAACCCTTGAATGAGTAGGTGTTCTAAAACATTTGACCGGTAGTGTACACGGTGATCTTGTCATCCTCCAGGCTTAGCAGTGTGTGTGTGTTTTTGTGTACACTGTGATCTTGTCATTCTCCAGGCTTAGCAGTGTGTGTGTGTTTTTGTGTACACGGTGATCTTGTCATTCTCCAGGCTTAGCAGTGTGTGTGTGTTTTTGTGTACACAGTGATCTTGTCATCCTTCAGGCTTAGCAGACATATGCATTCCACATGAAGTATAATTCAGTAGAGAATGATGTGGCTTTCCTTAATTTGAGCGTTAACGGAACAGGAAAGGCAGAGTTCTAGTGGTTTGATACTGGAATATGGAATGACAGTACTATAGCACAGTATACTGCTGTCAACACAACACAGGATGAAGTCTCTTTGTCATGACAGAATGGAGCTAGACCATGACTCTCCAACCCTGTTCCTGGATAGTTATCCCGTCCTGTAGGTTTTCATTCCAATCCTGTCCCTGGAGAGCTACGCTCCTCTAGGTTTTCACTCCAACCCTGTTGCTGGAGAGCTATCCCCTAATTTAGTCTTTCACTCCAACCCCAGATCAGCTTATCTACCAGCTAATTATTAGAATCAGGTGCGCTAGATTAGGGTGAAAACCTACAGGACGGTAGCTCTCCAGGAACTGGGTTGGAGTGAACACCTACAGGACGGTAGCTCTCCAGGAACAGGGTTGGAGTGAACACCTACAGGATGGTAGCTCTCCAGGAACAGGGTTGGAGTGAACACCTACAGGACGGTAGCTCTCCAGGAACAGGGTTGGAGTGAACACCTACAGGACAGTAGCTCTCCAGGAACAGGGTTGGAGTGAAAACCTACAGGACGGTAGCTCTCCAGGAACAGGGTTGGAGTGAAAACCTACAGGACGGTAGCTCTCCAGGAACAGGGTTGGAGTGAAAACCTACAGGACGGTAGCTCTCCAGGAACAGGGTTGGAGAGTCCTGACTGGTGATCACTGAGTGAGGAGCCTTGGGAGCTCAGCTGGGTTTTCCACTGAGTCAAGGATCAAGTGGTAAAAAAAATGATGGGTAAATACATTGAGTGCTTTGGGTAAATCGTTTTTTTTGCATTTGGGATGGAAATAACTACCGTAAAACTTCAATTAATAGCCCAGGCATTTATTTGCTTAAATCACTGAACACAACAGACGCTTATTAGAGACAGGCTTCTATTTGAGCCAGGCGTCTATTTCCTTAATGCACACAGCTTTTGCTCATTTGCATAGTTAATTGTTTAATTCTAGCATTCACTTCTAGCATTTTAATACATTTCTTCATTTCCTGCACTAATGTGTTATCATTTACACGCTGTGTCACGTTTATTTTGTCTTAGAACCGGTATGCCTCTATACAAATATTTTAACAGATATTTTGACAGAATAATTATTTTCCTCTTTGACGGCAGTTCTTACTTTCGACCTGCCGATTTCTGGGGGTCTGGACTCTCGAAGATATTTACTGTTTTTTGTGCTTGCCAGTTAGCTAGCAGTTTTCAGGGGTTAGCAGCCAATGGCTGGCAATTTCTTACTGGCAATAAAAACTGACGATTGCCGTAAGTTTTTTGAGTCATTACTGAATTATTTAATGTAACAAATCAAACATTAAACCCCGTAAACAATTCATTTAGACTAAGCTTTTATTTGAAACAGGTGTTTATTTGCTGAAATCTGTGCTGTTGCCCGGCTATTAAAAGGGACAGGCTATTTAAGACTCAGCGTTTAATTGAAGTTTTACGGTATTCATAAAGTTAAAAAGGTGAGTAAACTGAGTTTACTTGTGTTGTTCCTTCATTACATCACTGCTGAGAGTAGAAATATATGTCATTTAGCAGACGCTTTTATCCAAAACAACTTAGTCATACATTTTACAAATCGAACCCACTGTCTTGGTGTTGCAAGCACCGTGCTCTACCAACTGAGCTCCAGAATTAGAATGTCTAGAGCAGACATTCCCATTCAATTCAACGTTCAGTGGTCTGTGGGGCTTTGTCCATGGCTTCTAGTTATTCTATTTCTATGGTTGGATCTGGGAAGAGATGATGAAGATGTATACAGTAGGGCCTGCAAGTATTTATTCTTCCAACACAGTACAGAGCTCTCTCTCTCTCCCCCCTCTTTCCACCTCTCTCTCTCTCTCTCTCCACTCCCTTCTCTCTCTCTCTCCACTCCCTTTTCTCTCTCTCTCTCTCCACTCCCTTATCCCGTCCTGTAGGTTTTCATTCCAATCCTGTCCCTGGAGAGCTACGCTCCTCTAGGTTTTCACTCCAACCCTGTTGCTGGAGAGCTATCCCCTAATTTAGTCTTTCACTCCAACCCCAGATCAGCTTATCTACCAGCTAATTATTAGAATCAGGTGCGCTAGATTAGGGTGAAAACCTACAGGACGGTAGCTCTCCAGGAACTGGGTTGGAGTGAACACCTACAGGACGGTAGCTCTCCAGGAACAGGGTTGGAGTGAACACCTACAGGATGGTAGCTCTCCAGGAACAGGGTTGGAGTGAACACCTACAGGACGGTAGCTCTCCAGGAACAGGGTTGGAGTGAACACCTACAGGACAGTAGCTCTCCAGGAACAGGGTTGGAGTGAAAACCTACAGGACGGTAGCTCTCCAGGAACAGGGTTGGAGTGAAAACCTACAGGACGGTAGCTCTCCAGGAACAGGGTTGGAGTGAAAACCTACAGGACGGTAGCTCTCCAGGAACAGGGTTGGAGAGTCCTGACTGGTGATCACTGAGTGAGGAGCCTTGGGAGCTCAGCTGGGTTTTCCACTGAGTCAAGGATCAAGTGGTAAAAAAAATGATGGGTAAATACATTGAGTGCTTTGGGTAAATCGTTTTTTTTGCATTTGGGATGGAAATAACTACCGTAAAACTTCAATTAATAGCCCAGGCATTTATTTGCTTAAATCACTGAACACAACAGACGCTTATTAGAGACAGGCTTCTATTTGAGCCAGGCGTCTATTTCCTTAATGCACACAGCTTTTGCTCATTTGCATAGTTAATTGTTTAATTCTAGCATTCACTTCTAGCATTTTAATACATTTCTTCATTTCCTGCACTAATGTGTTATCATTTACACGCTGTGTCACGTTTATTTTGTCTTAGAACCGGTATGCCTCTATACAAATATTTTAACAGATATTTTGACAGAATAATTATTTTCCTCTTTGACGGCAGTTCTTACTTTCGACCTGCCGATTTCTGGGGGTCTGGACTCTCGAAGATATTTACTGTTTTTTGTGCTTGCCAGTTAGCTAGCAGTTTTCAGGGGTTAGCAGCCAATGGCTGGCAATTTCTTACTGGCAATAAAAACTGACGATTGCCGTAAGTTTTTTGAGTCATTACTGAATTATTTAATGTAACAAATCAAACATTAAACCCCGTAAACAATTCATTTAGACTAAGCTTTTATTTGAAACAGGTGTTTATTTGCTGAAATCTGTGCTGTTGCCCGGCTATTAAAAGGGACAGGCTATTTAAGACTCAGCGTTTAATTGAAGTTTTACGGTATTCATAAAGTTAAAAAGGTGAGTAAACTGAGTTTACTTGTGTTGTTCCTTCATTACATCACTGCTGAGAGTAGAAATATATGTCATTTAGCAGACGCTTTTATCCAAAACAACTTAGTCATACATTTTACAAATCGAACCCACTGTCTTGGTGTTGCAAGCACCGTGCTCTACCAACTGAGCTCCAGAATTAGAATGTCTAGAGCAGACATTCCCATTCAATTCAACGTTCAGTGGTCTGTGGGGCTTTGTCCATGGCTTCTAGTTATTCTATTTCTATGGTTGGATCTGGGAAGAGATGATGAAGATGTATACAGTAGGGCCTGCAAGTATTTATTCTTCCAACACAGTACAGAGCTCTCTCTCTCTCCCCCCTCTTTCCACCTCTCTCTCTCTCTCTCTCCACTCCCTTCTCTCTCTCTCTCCACTCCCTTTTCTCTCTCTCTCTCTCCACTCCCTTCTCTCCCCCCTCTTTCCACCTCTCTCTCTCTCTCTCTCTGCATGCTGGGAGTGCTGGTGTATGCTGGGAATAGTATGAGTGAGTGTGAGTGGTGTCTGGAGTTAGATCGCCTGTGTTTTCTTTCTTGTTTCCTTTTCTTTGTGCTTTTCTTTTTTCTAGGCATGATTAAGTTGTATTACTTTTTCTGTGGTAGAATTAGATATATTGTATTTCTTGTTGGAAGGGCCCTGGTTTTGGTGGGGATGGCAACCCACATGGGGAGGCCGTCCCTGTCTCTTCGGCATGGCTTCAGGTGTGTTACTGAAGCTACTGTCACTGTGGCAAGTTTCTGGTCGCTGTAGGAGAGAAGGTAGGCTATGAAAATGTTGCTTATGCGTCGTGGATGAATAAAGCGGTGGTGGTTTTTCTTAAAGAAGAGCGTCTTGTCGATCGGATGGTTGAGCATGGCGTACTTCTTAAAGGTATTTTTATTCAAGTTACGCCGTTTTTTTCTCCTTCAACAAGGGTTACGATTTCGAATGTACCGCCGTTTAGTCCCAATGAGCTATTGGAGCGTGAGTTATTACGGTTTGGGAAGTTTGCAAGTTCAATTAAAATTGTACCATTGGGTTGTAAACACCCGGCTCTGAAACAGGTGGTCCACGTAATGCCTGGGCCCACTGATGTAGGGAGAGGTGGGCTGACAGTGGTAGAGCAGCCACAAGCACCTGTTGCTGAGGATCAAGTTGTTTGTGTTGAGGGAACTGAGTTGCAGCTTGTACCAGAGGGGAACATAGCGTCTGATGTGCAGTAGAAAGATTTTGTTGTAGGAGGTAAGGATGGATCTGGGGAGCCATTTCCCCAGACTGGTGAGGAGATGCCCAGTACGAGTGATGGGGTACAGGAGGGGGTTCAGGTGGGGCTAGTCTCCCAGGCAGTGGAGGAGATGCCCAGTACGAGTGATGGGGTTCAAGTGGGGAGTGTTGAGAGGGATGAGGCAGAGGGGAGTCAGGGGTCTGTGGCCTCAGTAGAGGAGTATCAGGAGAAGGATATGGACATTCCTGATATCCCTGTTGATATGATAGCAGCTGGCGATCACTCAATTTACAATCTAGATTAGGTACAGTGGGGAAAAAAAGTATTTAGTCAGCCACCAACTCTGCAAGTTCTCCCACTTAAAAAGATGAGAGAGGCCTGTAATTTTCATCATAGGTACACGTCAACTATGACAGACAAAATGAGGAAAAAAAATCCAGAAAATCACAATGTAGGATTTTTAATGAATTTATTTGCAAATTATGGTGGAAAATAAGTATTTGGTCACCTACAAACAAGCAATATTTCTGGCTCTCACAGACCTGTAACTTCTTCTTTAAGAGGCTCCTCTGTCCTCCACTCGTTACCTGTATTAATGGCACCTGTTTGAACTTGTTATCAGTATAAAAGACACCTGTCCACAACCTCAAACAGCCATACTCCAAACTCCACTACGGCCAAGACCAAAGAGCTGTCAAAGGACACCAGAAACAAAATTGTAGACCTGCACCAGGCTGGGAAGACTGAATCTGCAATAGGTAAGCAGCTTGGTTTGAAGAAATCAACTGTGGGAGCAATTATTAGGAAATGGAAGACATACAAGGCCACTGATAATCTCCCTCGATCTGGGGCTCCACGCAAGATCTCACCCCGTGGGGTCAAAATGATCACAAGAACGGTGAGCAAAAATCCCAGAACCACACGGGGGGACCTAGTGAATGACCTGCAGAGAGCTGGGACCAAAGTAACAAAGCCTACCATCAGTAACACACTACGCCGCCAGGGACTCAAATCCTGCAGTGCCAGACGTGTCCCCCTGCTTAAGCCAGGCCCGTCTGAAGTTTGCTAGAGTGCATTTGGATGATCCAGAAGAGGATTGGGAGAATGTCATATGGTCAGATGAAACCAAAATATAACTTTTTGGTAAAAACTCAACTCGTCGTGTTTGGAGGACAAAGAATGCTGAGTTGCATCCAAAGAACACCATACCTACTGTGAAGCATGGGGGTGGAAACATCATGCTTTGGGACTGTTTTTCTGCAAAGGGACCAAGTCGACTGATCCGTGTAAAGGAAAGAATGAATGGGGCCATGTATCGTGAGATTTTGAGTGAAAACCTCCTTCCATCAGCAAGGGCATTGAAGATGAAACGTGGCTGGGTCTTTCAGCATGACAATGATCCCAAACACACCGCCGGGCAACGAAGGAGTGGCTTCGTAAGAAGCATTTCAAGGTCCTGGAGTGGCCTAGCCAGTCTCCAGATCTCAACCTCATAGAAAATCTTTGGAGGGAGCTGAAAGTCCGTGTTGCCCAGCGACAGCCCCAAAACATCACTGCTCTAGAGGAGATCTGCATGGAGGAATGGGCCAAAATACCAGCAACAGTGTATGAAAACCTTGTGAAGACTTACAGAAAACGTTTGAACTGTGTCATTGCCAACAAAGGTATATAACAAAGTATTGAGAAACTTTTGTTATTGACCAAATACTTATTTTCCACCATAATGTGCAAATAAATTCAATACAGGTGGGAATGCTGACGGGAGAGGTTGTGTTTTCTCTAGCAGGAGGTAAGCTTGGCTTCTTATATGGTGTTGAGTAAAGCTTAAACCATGTATTTAGATTGTAGGTAGGTATTGTAGTTAGGTATTATAGGTAGTTTACTCAGGTAGTTATTGAAGGTTATTGTAGGTAATTATTGTAGGTAAGGACTGTATTCGGCGGACCCCGGCGAAGCACGAGGCTAGCCTACCCACTACTTGGACCAACAAAGCTAGCTAGCTAGCGGGTAGCTACCGGTAACTTTTAGCAACTGTGGTTAGCTGTTTCCAATGTTATTTCACGCTTAAGAGTACCTGTAATTGAGCCAGCTAGCTGCCACCTTCAGCTGTTTTTCTAACCTCATTATCATTAACGTTAGGTGGTTGGTAGCTGCTGTACTTAATTTCGGCTACTGATTGCAGTCTGCCAGTTTGGCTTTATACATAGCTTGGGCTTTGTCGAGTAAGGCTTAAACTATGTATTTAGATTGTAGTTAGGTACTATAGGTAGGCATCGTGGGCTGTATATTATTAAGTAGTATAGGTAGGCATCGTGGGCTGTTGTGGGTAGCTGTTGTGTAGTTATTGTAGGTTACTTTTGTATTCGGCGGTGCCGGATGTAGCACGAAGCTAGCTAGCTAACTCACCTCCTGGATTAGCTGGCGAGTTGCTATTAGCAACGGTTGCAACTAAAAACAATATCCTTTTAGCCAGCTACATTCGTTCGCAGCGACGCCGTTTTTCAAACAAAGTCAACACAGTAGCCATTGCTAGCCAGCCAACACTACCAGCAGGCTGTGGTAGCTAAATACAATATCTTTGTGCTAGCTACCCAACGTTTAATCGTTGCTGCGTTATGAAAGGTAAGCTTGGCTTCTTATATGGTGTTGAGTTAAGCTTAAACCATGTATTTAGATTGTAGGTAGGTATTGTAGTTTGGTATTATAGGTAGCTTACTCAGGTAGTTATTGAAGGTTATTGTAGGTAATTATTGTAGGTAAGGACTGTATTCGGCGGACTCCGGCGAAGCACGAGGCTAGCCTACCCACTACTTGGACCAACAAAGCTAGCTAGCTAGCGGGTAGCTACTGGTAACTTTTTGCAACTATGGTTAATTGTTTCCAATGTTATTTCATGCTTAAGAGTACCTGTGATTGAGCCAGCTAGCTGCTACCATTCAGCTGTTTTTCTAACCTCATCCGAGGCATTAACGTTAGGTGGTTGGTAGCTGCTGTACTTCATTACAGCTACTGATAACAGTCTGCTGTAGTTTACAACAATTCTAATTTCTAAAGTGGAAGTTGGGAGAGTTTTACTCGGGTGGTTCAGTGAAACAATTATAGTTTCTGAGGTGGAAGTTGGGAGAGTTATATATATATATTTTTTTTTTGGTGAGGGAGGCCTGCTCTCTCCTTTCCCTGATGTTTAGTTCATTTCATCCCGATCTCCTCTGCATTATTGTAGCCATCTGCTGCAGCCTGTCAACTATGCCTCTGCCTATCCCTGTTCTCTCCTCTCCGCACAGGCTACACAAACGCCTCACACCGCGTGGCTGCTGCCTCTCTAACCTGGTGGTCCCTGCACGCACCACACACCTGGAGTTCCAGGTCTCAGGCAGCCTCTGGAACTGCCGTTCTGCCGCCAACAAGGCTGACTTCATCCCAGCCTATGCTACCCTCCAGTCCCTCGACTTCCTGGCACTGACGGAAACATGGATTACCACTGAAAACACTGCTACTCCTACTGCTCTCTCCTCGTCTGACCATGTGTTCTCGCATACCCCGAGAGCATCTGGTCAGAGGGGTGGTGGCACAGGAATCCTCATCTCTCCCAAGTGGTCATTCTCAATTGTTCCCCTAACCCATCTGTCTATCTCCTCATTTGAATTCCACGCTGTCACAGTCACTAGCCCATTTAAGCTTAATATCCTTGTCATCTATCGCCCTCCAGGTTCCCTTGGAGAGTTCATCAATGAGCTTGACGCCTTGATAAGTTCCTTTCCTGAGGATGGCTCACCCTTCACAGTCTTGGGGGATTTCAACCTCCCCACGTCTACATTTGACTCATTTCTCTCTGCCTCCTTCTTTCCACTCCTCTCCTCTTTTGACCTCACCCTCTCACCATCCCCCCCCCACTCACAAGGCAGGCAATACGCTTGACTTCATCTTTACTAGATGTTGCTCTTCTACTAATCTCACTGCAAACTCCCCTCCATGTCTCCGACCACTACTTTGTATCCTTTTCTCTCTCGCTCTCCTCCAACACTACTCACTCTGCCCCTACACAGATGGTAACGCACCGCCGCAACCTTCGCTCTCTCTCTCCCACTACTCTCTCCTCTTCCATCCTATCATCTCTTCCCTCTGCTCAATCCTTCTCCCTCCAATCTCCTGATTCTGCCTCCTCAACCCTCCTCTCCTCCCTTTCTGCATCCTTTGACTCCCTGTGTCCCCTATCCTCCCGGCCGGCTCGGTCCTCCCCTCCAGCTCTGTGGCTTGATGACTCATTGCGAGCTCACAGAACAGAGCTCCGGGCAGCTGAGCGGAAATGGAAGAAAACTAAACTCCCTGCCGACCTGGCATCTTTTCACTCCCTCCTCTCTACATTTTCTTCATCTGTTTCTGCTGCTAAGGCCACTTTCTACCACTCTAAATTCCAAGCATCTGCCTCTAACCCTAGGAAGCTCTTTGCCACATTCTCCTCACTGCTGAATCCCCCCCCCCCCTCCTCCCTCTCTGTGGATGACTTTGTCAACCACTTTGAAAAGAAGGTTGACGACATCCGATCCTCGTTTGTTAAGTCTAATGACACTGCTGGTCCTGCTCACACTGCCCTACCCTATGCTTTGACTTCTTTCTCCCCTCTCTCTCCAGATAAAATCTTGCGACTAGTGACTGCAGGCCGCCCAACAACCTGCCCGCTTGACCCCATCCCCTCCTCTCTTCTCCAGACCATCTCCGGTGACCTTCTCCCCTACCTCACCTCGCTGATCAACTCATCCTTGACCGCTGGCCATGTCCCTTCCGTCTTCAAGAGAGCGAGAGTTGCACCCCTTCTCAAAAAACCAACACTCGATCCCACTGATGTCAACAACTACAGACCAGTATCCCTTCTTTCTTTTCTTTCCAAAACTATTGAGCGTGCCGTCTTTAGCCAACTCTCTTGCTATCTCTCTCAGAATGACCTTCTTGATCCAAACCAGTCAGGTTTCAGGACTGGTCATTCAACTGAGACTGCTCTTCTCTGTGTCACGGAGGCTCTCCGCACTGCTAAAGCTAACTCTCTCTCCTCTGCTCTTGTCCTTCTAGACCTGTCTGCTGCCTTTGATACAGTGAACCATCAGATCCTCCTCTCCACCCTCTCCGAGCTGGGCATCTCCGGCGCGGCTCACTCCTGGATTGCGTCCTACCTGACCGGTCGCTCCTACCAAGTGGCGTGGCGAGAAGCTGTCTCCGCACCACGTGCTCTCACCACTGGTGTCCCCCAGGGCTCAGTTCTAGGCCCTCTCCTTTTCTCCCTATACACCAAGTCACTTGGCTCTGTCATATCCTCACATGGCCTCTCCTATCATTGCTACGCTGACGATACACAACTAATCTTCTCCTTTCCCCCTTCTGATAACCAGGTGGCGAATCGCATCTCTGCATGTCTGGCCGACATATCAGTATGGATGACGGATCACCACCTCAAGCTGAACCCTGGCAAGACGGAGCTGCTCTTCCTCCCGGGGAAGGACTGCCCGTTCCATGATCTCGCCATCACGGTTGACAACTCCGTTGTGTCCTCCTCCCAGAGTGCGAAGAGCCTTGGCGTGACCCTGGACAACACCCTGTCGTTCTCCGCCAACATCAAGGCGGTGACCCGATCCTGCAGGTTCATGCTCTACAACATTCGGAGAGTACTACTCTGCCTTACACAGGAAGCGGCACAGGTCCTAATCCAGGCACTTGTCATCTCCCGTCTGGATTACTGCAACTCGCTGTTGGCTGGGCTCCCTGCCTGTGCCATTAAACCCCTACAACTCATCCAGAATGCCGCAGCCCGTCTGGTGTTCAACCTTCCCAAGTTCTCTCACGTCACCCCCCTCCTCCGCACACTCCACTGGCTTCCAGTTGAAGCTCGCATCCGTTACAAGACCATGGTGCTTGCCTATGGAGCAGTGAGGGGAACGGCACCTCCGTACCTTCAGGCTCTGATCAGTCCCTACACCCAGGCGAGGGCATTGCGTTCATCCACCTCTGGCCTGCTGGCTCCCCTTCCTCTGCGGAAGCATAGTTCCCGCTCAGCCCAGTCAAAGCTGTTCGCTGCTCTGGCACCCCAATGGTGGAACAAGCTCCCTCACGACGCAAGGACAGCGGAGTCACTCACCACCTTCCGGAGACATTTGAAACCCCACCTCTTTAAGGAACACCTGGGATAGGATAAAGTAATCCTTCTACCCCCCCTAAATGACGTAAATGTGCCCTTGAGCAAGGCACTTAACCCTAATTGCTCCTGTAAGTCGCTCTGGATAAGAGCGTCTGCTAAATGACTAAAATGTAAATGTAAAAAATTAAAAATCCTACAATGTGATTTTCTGGAATTTCTTTTCTCAATTTGTCTGTTATAGTTGACGTGTACCTATGATGAAAAGTACAGGCCTCTCTCATCTTTTTAAGTGGGAGAACTTGCACAATTGGTGGCTGACTAAATACTTTTTTTCCCCACTGTAAATGGGTTCCTGGACCAGTCTTTTGGGAAATCTGTTAAATTGGCAGATTTTTTGGATGTTGATAAGTTTGTAAGGTCTGCTATGGTGTTACAGAAGACTGGGGTTAGACCAGAAAAAGCGTTTTCACTTGAGGAAATGTGTTACTGCTGTCACGGCAGCAAAAGGTAGTGGGAAACGTGGTAAGGTTGATGGGGGAAGGGACAGGAATAAGAGGGCTTTCGTAGTAGAAGTAATAAAACAGAAAAGGCTTAATGTAGTTTTTCTACAGGAGATGCATAGTGATGAGGCTAATGAGGTTGACTGGGGTATGTGGTGGGAGGGGCAGCATATACTCAGTCATGGTACTAATTTCAGTGCTGGGGTGGCAATTTTGTTTTCCTCACGCTTAGGGGTGACTGTGGTATCTACAACAGAGATTTTCATGGGTCGGGTTTTATTGGTCAAGGCGGATGTTATGTGTATATATATTTTTTTGAATGTTTATGCTCCTAATGAGGGTACAGAGCGTATTGCTGTATTTGATCAAATAAAGGAAACCTTAAGACAGTGTGACCAAGAGGAGTGTATGGTTTTAGGGGGGGACTGGAACTGTACAGTGGATTTTACTGTTGATCACACTGCTGAAGAACCTCACCTGTGGTCATCAATTTGTCTGTCTGGTCTATTAACTGAGTTTGAGCTTTCTGATGTGTGGAGAGTAAGAAATGCAAAAGTTAGGCAGTACACCTGGCTAAAAGTTAATGAAGGTCAAGGCAAGGTTAGGCAGGTTGTATATATCTGAGCACTACTGTGGTAGGGTTGTAAGGTGTGACATTACTCCTGTGGGTTTTTCTGATCAGGAGATTGTTACTGTTGATATTCACTTATCCTGTCCACGAAGGTCATCACCTTATTGGTATTTTAATGTTTAAGTTATTACATGACGGCATGTTTTGTGAAAAGTTTTTGTTGTTTTGGGAAAAAATTAGGGTTATTAAATGGAATTTTGAGTCCTTGAGACAATGGTAGGAGGTTGGGAAGGCCCAAATATGTGTGTTTTGTCAACAGTATGCTGCTCTGTCTAGTATTGAAGTTAGAGACTATAAGGCCCCTTGAACAGGACATCAAATCTATTGAATTGAAGTTGCTCACTCAGAATGACCCCGGACTAGTCATGAACTTACAGGACAAGAGACATGAACTGAGGTCGTTTTTACATGAAAGAGTGAAGGGTGCCTTGATTAGGTCTCGCTTTGCTACCCTCAAGGATATGAGGGTTTTTTTTAAACCTAGGGCAGTCGACATTGCAACGCAAACAGATGGTCTGCCTTCGTCTCCCTGATGGGAAGGTGACCACGTATGACGGTGAGATGCGCCAACATGCCGTGGATTTCTACTCTGCCCTCTACAAGGTGGAGGATTGTGATCCTCTGTGTGCTGAACAGTTGTTACATGGACTTCCTCAATTGGGCCCTGAGCAGAGAGCTGCTTTGGCATTACTCTGCAGGAGCTGTCCACTGCAGTTATGCAGCTCTCATCAGGCCGAGCCCCTGGCATCAATGGTTTACCATCTGATTTCTGTAAGCACTTTTGGGGGTCTATTGGGGGGGATTTTTATGAAGTGATGTGTGAATATTTTCATGAGGGTTCTCTTCCTGTATCCTGTCAATGTGCTGTGCTTTCATTGTTGCCAAAAAAGGGCGATTTGACTCTTTTTAAAAACTGCCGACCTGTTGCATTGTTGTGTGCAGAATATACAATTATATATAAGTGTTCTCAAACAGGTTGAAAGAATGTCTGGGGCTGTTGGTCCACAAGGACCAGTCTTACTGTGTACCTGACCGCTCTATTGTTGATAACTTGTTTCTAATTAGATGTTTTAGACAGTTGTGAACTGTCTAATGTGAATGTGGGTTTGCTTTCTTTGGATCAGGAGAAGGCTTTTGACTGTGTGGACCACCAGTACTTGTTCAAAACAATGAAAGCCTTTGGGTTTGGGGATGTTTTTTTTGTCTTGGATGAGTTTACTGTATTCTGGGGCCTCATGTATGGTGAAGGTGGGGGGGTGGTTTGAGCTGCCCCACCGCCGTCCATAGGGGTATTAGGCAGGGATGCCCAATTTTAGGACAGTTATATTGTCTGGCAATTAAACCAATGCTTTGTTTTTTAAGAGCGAGGCTTACTGGTTTCTCTGTGCCAGTAGCACTGTCTGCGAATGCAGATGATGTGACAGTTTTTATTACAGGGGGTGAGGATGTTAAGGTTCTTCCAAACGCTCTAAAGGTGTATGAAGGGGCCTCCTCAGCTAGAGTTAATTGGGAAAAGAGTGAATCGCTGTGGGCAGGTCAGCTTCAGATAGGGTCTGCTCCACAGGTACCAGGGGGCTTCAGTGGGGCAGAGATGGGATGAAGACTTTTGGGGTTTTTCTAGGCTCCGATGTCTTTCAAAAAAAGAACTGGGAGGGTGTAGTGGAGAAGGTGTGTGCCAGATTGTCTTGGTGGAAATGTGTGCTACCCCAGCTGTCTTATAGGGGAAGGGTGCTGGTAGCCAATAACCTAGCCGCCTCTACCCTGTGGCACAGACTAATGATTTTACAGCCACCTGATACAAGAGCTTCAGAGGACCCTTGTCAATTTCTTCTGGTCTGGACAACATTGGATTAAAGCTGCTGCCCTGTACCTGCCACTGCACGAGGGTGGGCAAGGCCTGGTGGACATTTCTTCTAGGATCATGGCTTTCCGGCTTCAAGCAGCCCAGAGACTGTTGTACAGTGACGGTTCTAGCTGGTCGATACAGCCTACACATTGATGAGGAGAGCGGGCTGTTTGGGCTTAGACAAGCACCTTTTCCTCTTAAAGCTAGAGGGGGTGATTTGTCTGGCCTGACTCCATTCTATGAGTCTGTTATGCTACTTGGAGAGTTTTCGACGTGTCCCGTAAGGCTGGCACGCCACCAGGGATGTGGCTTTTTGAAGATCCTCTTTTTTATAACACTGTCATCCAGTCCCGTGCTATGGGTTCTGCCAGCCTACGTTCATGCCTGTTAGGTGTGGGGTGTACCAAGCTGGGTCATCTGATGCGGAGCAGGAGCAGATCGTTGGACGAGCTGGGAGAAAGAGCGGGGATCTGATCATCTCGCCTGCTGAGGAAGGTCGTCGCTGAGGTCTGCGATTCCTTGCCAGTACTTCATCCGCAGTATGTGACTGATACTTCCAATTCTGATCGGTGGATGGAGGGTCTGGATTATGTGTTCCCTGAGCTTAATGTTAGTGCTGCGGCGGGGGCATTAGATGAGGACACAGGGATGCTGCTTTCCTTCGATACCCCGGAGCTGGGGGAGTTCAAGGCGGTGGGAAAGAAGTCCATGTACATAATATTTGTAAAAGTGTCCCGTGCTTCTTCCCTGGAAGGGGTAAAATCGACGAGGTGGGGTGTGTTTGGTCCAGGTGCCTCCCCAAAAGCCTGTTGGTGGTCTTTATATAAAATGCCTATTGATAAGAGGACAGCTGACCTCCAATGGAGGATAATACATGGAGCTATAGCCACCAAAATGCATCTGGTACACCTGGACTCTACTATTGGTGAGGGGTGTCGTTTCTGTGCTGAGTCTGAAACTCTGGCACATCTGTTATTACAGTGTCCCAGGTTGGTCGGGATGATTGACCTGATCACTAGTTAGTTCTCAGCTCTGGGAGAGGTTTTCTGTTCCCAACTGTTTATATTTGGTCCAAAGTACAGGTGTAGTCAAAGGGGTGTAGTTCTCTTACTTAACTTTGTGTCAGGGGCAGCTAAATTAGCAATTTGGAAGACACGAAAGAACAGTATTCTGGGACAGGGACATTGGGCTGTTTATGAGAATAAGGGGTATTCAGAGGTTGTTGTGTTTAGTTACTGTGGAGGAAGATTTGGTGTTGTGTTTTTAATTGATGTTTAATCATGTTTTTGTTTGAGTGTTTATTGTGTTGTGGGTTCCCAGACCCAATACAGTTTTTTTTTTTAACACTCTCTCTCTACTCTATTTCTCTATTTCTCTATTTCAATTTAAGGGCTTTATTGGCATGGGAAACATATGTTAACATTGCCAAAGCAAGTGAAGTAGATAGTAAACAAAAGTGAAGTAAATATTAACAGTAAACATTACACTCAGAAATTCCAAAAGAATAAAGACATTTCAAATGTCATGTTATGTGTATATATACAGTGTTGTAACAATGTGCAAATAGTTAAAGTACAAATGGGAAAATAAATAAACATACATTTGGGTTGTATTTACAATGGTGTTTGTTCTTCACTGGTTGCCATTTTCTTGTCGCAACAGGTCACAAATCTTGCTGCTGTGATGGCACACTGTGGTTTTTCACCCAGTAGATAAGGGAGTTTATCAAACTTGGGTTTGTTTTCGATTTTTTTGTGAATCTCTGTAATCTGAGGGAAATATGTGTCTCTAATATGGTTATACATTTGGCAGGAGGTTAGGAAGTGCAGGTCAGTTTCCACCTCATTTTGTGGACAGTGTGCACATAGCCTGTCTTCTCTTGAGAGCCAGGTCTGCCTACGGCGGCCTTTCTCAATAGCAAGGCTATGCTCACTGAGTCTGTACATAGTCAAAGCTTTCCTTACGTTTGGCTCAGTCACAGGGGTCAGGTATTCTGCCACTGTGTACTCTCTGTTCAGGGCCAAATAGCATTCTAGTTTGCTCTGTTTTTTTGTTCATTCTTTCCAATGTGTCAAGTAATTCTCTTTTTGTTTTCTCATGATTTGGTTTGGTCTAATTGTGTTGTTGTTGTCCTGGGGCTCTGTGGGGTCTGTTTGTGAACAGAGCCCCAGGACCGGCTTACTTAGGGGACTCTTCTCCAAGTTCATCTCTCTGTAGGTGATGGCTTTGTTATGGAAGGTTTGGGAATCGCTTCCTTTTAAGTGGTTATAGAATATAACGGCTCTTTTCTGGATTTTGATAATTAGCGGGTTTCGGCCTAATTCTGCTCTGCATGCATTATTTTGTGTTTTTCGTTGTACACGGAGGATATCTTTGCAGAATTCTGCATGCAGTCTCTCAATTTGGTGTTTGTCCCTTTTTGTGAATTCTTGGTTGGTGAGCGGACCCCAGACCTCACCACCATAAAGGGCAGTGGGTTCTATAACTGATTTAAGTATTTTTAGCCAGATCCTAATTGGTATGTCATTCCTTTTGATGGCATAGAAGGCCCTTCTTGCCTTGTCTCTCAGATCGTTCACAGCTTTATGGAAGTTACCTGTGGCGCTGATGTTTATGCCAAGGTATGTGTCGTTTTTTGTGTGCTCTAGGGCAACGTTGTCTAGATGGAATTTGTATTTGTGGTCCTGGCAACTGGACCTTTTTTGGAACAACATTATTTTTGTCTTACTGAGATTTACTGTCAGGGCCCAGGTCTGACAGAATCTGTGCAGAAGATCTAGGTGCTGCTGTAGGCCCTCCTTGGTTGGTGACAGAAGCACCAGATCATCAGCAAACAGTAGACATTTGATTTCAGATTCTAGTAGGGTGAGACCAGGTGCTGCAGACTGTTCTAGTGCCTTCGCCAATTCGTTGATATATATGTTGAAGAGGGTGGGGCTTAAACTGCATCCCTGTCTCACCCCACGGCCCTATGGAAAGAAATGTGTGGGTTTTTTGCCAATTTTAACCGCACACTTGTTGTTTGTGTACATGGATTTTATAATGTTATGTTTTCCCCCCAACCCCACTTTCCATCAATTTGTATAGCAGACCTTCATGCCAAATTGAGTCAAAAGCTTTTTTGAAATCAACAAAGCATGAGAAGACTTTGCCTTTGTTTTGGTTTGTTTGTTTGTCAATTAGGGTGAGCAGGGTGAATACATGGTCTGTCGTACGGTAATTTGGTAAAAGGCCAATTTGACATTTGCTCAGTACATTGTTTTCACTGAGGAAATGAACTAGTCTGTTGTTAATGATAATGCAGAGGATTTTCCCAAGGTTGCTGTTGACGCATATCCCACTGTAGTAGTAATCCACTTCTGTGGATTAGGGTGATCAGTCCTTGGTTCCAAATATTGGGTAAGATGCCAGAGCTAAGGATGATGTTAAAGAGTTTAAGTATAGCTAATTGAAATTTGTGGTCTGTATATTTTATCATTTCATTGAGGATACCATCAACATCACAGGCCTTTATGGGTTTGAGGGTTTGTATTTTGTCCTGTAGTTCATTCAATGTAATTGGAGAATCCAGTGGGTTCTGGTAGTCTTTAATAGTTGATTCTAAGATTTGCATTTGATCATTGTAATTTTTTTTGCTGTTTGTTCTTTGTTATAGGGCCAAAAATATTGGAGAAGTGGTTAACCCATACATCTCAGTTTTGGATAGATAGCTCTTCGTGTTGTTGTTTGTTTAGTGTTTTCCAATTTTCCCAGAAGTGGTTAGAGTCTATGGATTCTTCAATTACACTGAGCTGATTTCTGACATGCTGTTCCTTCTTTTTCTGTAGTGTATTTCTGTATTGTTTTAGTGATTCACCATAGTGGAGGGGTAGGCTGAGGTTTTCTAGGTCTCTATGTTTTTGGTTGGATAGGTTTCTCAATTTCTTTCTTAGGTTTTTGCATTCTTCATCAAATCATTTGTCACTGTTGTTACTTTTCTTTGGTTTTCTGTTAGAGATTTTTAGATTTGATAGGGAAGCTGAGAGGTCAAATATACTGTTTAGGTTTGCTACTGCCAAGTTTACACCTTCACTATTACAGTGGAACGTTTTGTCCAGGAAGTTGTCTAAAAGGGAGTGAATTTGTTGTTGCCTAATTGTTTTTTGGTAGCTTTCGACACTACTTTCCTTCCATCTATAGCATTTCTTAATATTATTCAGTTCCTTTGGCTTTGATGCCTCATGATTGAGTATTGCTCTGTTCAAGTAGACTGTGATTTTGCTGTGGTCTGATAGGGGTGTCAGTGGGCTGACTGTGAACGCTCTGAGAGACTCTGGGTTGAGGTCAGTGATAAAGTGGTCTACAGTACTACTGCCAAGAGATGAGCTATAGGTGTACCTACCATAGGAGTCCCCTCGAAGCCTACCATTGTGTCATGTGAATTTCTATCTCTAATTCAACCTAAGCTTGAATCATTACCAGAGGTTGTAAAGCTCTGGTTTTAATCATCAATGATTCAAGGTCCACAATCCACAAGTAATTATCGGTAAATTTTATTCAAGGAGAGCTCTGCTCAAAAACACAAATATCCTGTTTTTTATACCCCTTGACAAACAAAGACACTATGCTCCTCCCACCTTTAGGTGGCTTTCTTAAACAGTTCCCGCCTTCCCCCTTGAATGGTTAGTAACGCCCCCTCTGTTAGTGGGTTGACACTACATGATAATTCTAACATTTATACTGTGTTTGGGGTGAAATTCTTTAGTCATTATTCTTAAAATCCAAATTAATCTAACAATCCACCCCTTTGACTAAATATTCCCACATTCAGGATAAATGTATTTTACAAGCATGATTAATCTCAGAGATCACATCAGAACTAATAAACATTTCATCCAATTGCGGTCTTTCAGGGTCCAAATCCTCGTCATCCACCAAGCCTGGAGGATCGTTTTTCACATTCCCCTGGTCAGAGTCCGGAGTCAGTCCATCTCTCATCATTGTTTAGATACTGCATTTCACCAACGCCTGACTCACCAATCCTCGGACACAGGGAACAAGACAACAACCACATAATACAAGAATACCCATACAAACACTGATCGCTCCTAAGATGGTGGCTGCTAGGGTTTTCCATTTACCAAATATTTAATCAAACCACCCTATCCACAATGTACTAACTTCTGAGTTCAGTTCATCCTTCACTTAGTGCAGTTAATTCTGTAAGAGCTCTGGTGACTGTCCCATCCGGTGTGGTGTTGTTAGGGATAAATATGCAACAATGGCTTATCTTTCTATAGACACCGGCCCTTTCTGCCTGATCTAGAACCAACCTCTACTAAGTTATGAGCGGGATGGCGGATAATCGCTCAGAGATCCCCTTTACTGCATCTCAGTCTTGTCAATAAATCGTTGTTGGTTGTAATAGATATAATTTATCCAATCCATATTTTTGTTTGTCCCCCACCAGAAAAATGTTGTAGTAAAACTCTCCCATATTTGATTTATAGCTTTGTATTCGTCTGGAACACCCCTGGGGATGCCTATACCATCTATCCAAATTGGGCTATTTCCTTCCTTATTTATTTTTCTCCTAATTATTCTTCCTGTCACTGGTCTTTGATGACCAATTCTTACAGGTTGGACCAACAATACTGGTGCACAAGTACCCACCCATCCCTCTGGTAATGTCTGCCGAATGCTCCCTTTTTTAGTGCATGCCCACCACACATCAGTCAAAGGGATGGTTAGGTTCCTAATTTTTTTTCCCTTCCTTCCTTATCTAAATCAGTCACATTAATTATCTCCTTACAGCCATCAAAATCACCCAAGTTACGGGTGCCATTTCTATGTCTGTAACACTGGTATTCGCCAGGAGTTAAAGTGAATCTAGGTGGGCTGGCCGAGTATGTCAATTTTGCCAGCCCAATCCCTGTGCAATTTGGCTCTTTTTGATTGGACCCCAGGTCTAATACACAGGGAAACATTGCCTTTGGCATTGGGGCGGTCAACATTGTTGGTCGCCCAATGGAGCATGCATAACAATTGGTCTCCCCCAAGGCCCTAGCGGTGTATTTCATCCACTTTAACCAGAGATTCTCATCAGGGACCCCCTCCACTTCCCCATTGTTCCATTCTTGGAGGAGAAAATCTTTCATAGTGGACGGGTTAGTTGAATTGACTCCGTCATCCCTTGACTGATTTACTCGGTCTATTGCTGTTAGTGGATTAATGACAGTACCTGCTCCCTCTATATCTTTTGACTCCATCAAATGTAATCTTAGACAAGTATCCCGTCCGTATACGTCCGTGCAAGCCCAGTAAGTTCTTCTCATGTCCTCTTTAGTGACTTTTACTATTGTTACTACCATTTCCGTGGGGATGTCGTTATACCTTCTTATCCTCCATCTTGACGTCCAGCCCCCCCCCCCCCCCGTCTCATCTCTCCGTCCCCCAGTATATCTAAATACCTGAGCCCATGAACAATCTGCCGAGGGAGCTGAACATAAATACAACGGGATCTTATAATCCCCTGTTGCTTGCTTATCCGCTCTGATAAGATCCCTAATCCTAATTTTGAATCTTACTCCCCACCCCTCTCTGACTCCTATTTTGTAGATCACTCGCCCTTGACGGTCAGTATGTCGGGTCGCTTCCCTTTATTTCTTAAAAATGTTGTAAGGCCATAGCGTAATTGGTGCGAGGTGGTGGTGGATTTTGACCTACCACGACTATTGCCGAGACTATGATGCAGCTCAGGGTCACCCATATTCCCAAAAACCGCCAACCCTCTCCTGTCTTGAGTCCTTCTGCTCGGTACCACCCCATACTCACACCCTAGGAACACACTACAGTGATGATAGGTCTGGGTAGGAGATCTTCGTTGACAGAGATGACCCCTGCACCCTGTGGCGCAGTTCCGCTCGTCAACTCTGCATGTGCTAAGCGGTGCTTGTATGTGATCTTACCTTCTTGCAGTGGGTAACATGGACCCAGGTTCCTCTCTCTGCTATTCTAATGGCCAAGGTGGTTACCAACATAACCTGATAGGGCCCTTCCCAACAGGCCTGCTTCCAGTTTTCCTTCTAGTGACTGGATACTCACCAGTCACCTGGTTAGATAGTGGGTCACCTTCTCCTTTAGTTCACCTGTGGGGCACAAAACCTCTGACATACGGGTGTGGTTAATAAACTATCTTCACACATGTTCAGATTAATGTAACAATTTCTGACTGCATTCTCTTTTTAGACTATCTAAAAAATGTTTTTTTTTTAAAGTATTTTGTCCTCTCCTTCGTATATTATCTAATACAATTAGCCTCTTCCACCCTCTTGACACATAGTTCTGCTTATGTGTCAATTTTTTCCACCTTCCTAAACATTCCCTTAGGTTATTTATCAACCAATTGCCATGCCTTTCATTTTTGAGATTGTCTTTTGCTTCTTTATTGCTCCTCCCACTTCCTTTGTCTTTATGGCGGCTAAATTCGACTTTAATTCAGTTCAGAATCAATTAGTAATCCAATCAAACAATCTCTTATCTTGTAAAAACACTTATGTTTAGTTCAACCTCTGTTCTACCCCGGCTCTCCCGGGCTTGACCTGAAGACTGATTGTTGGACATGACAAGTCCATTTTTTTTTTAGGTCACCTAAGTATTCTGCCTAGCAACAAAGAATAAAAACCTCTATGTTCGTGATTAACCCAGTTATCTCTAATAGCCCACCAAAAAAAAAACATCATCTTTAAACCACGACCAATGTCATCCCTCTTTACTCTCTACCATTTGGGTAACATCCCTGATATATTTATGAAAAGCTAAGACTGTTCGGGAAGAGAGCAACAACATAACCTGTTCTTCCTCCTCAGAGTTCCAAATGATTTTACCATGGGCTGCCATTGCCTTCCCATAGATAAGATCACTTGATTTACCCGTATGCAGTACATAATGACGACCCAAGCTTTACAGCAGTCTATCCTTACCAAAAAGCTCATCATTCTTCATCTATTTTTTTTTTTTTCTCTAGTCCTTATCTACCTGACCCTATTGCTAAATCAATGATCTAGGCAATAGTTGTCTCGCCTTAGATTGTACATTCTTCTGATTACTGCAGCTTATTCCATGAATTTAGTTTCAAATATCACCCAATAAACCGTTCCATCCCACAGCATAGTAAACACCACCTATGAACTGTTGAAAATTCCCTAAATTCAACATAACAACCCTTTATAAACATCATGCTGGGTATGTTTTTATTTTATTTGAAAAACCCAATTGAAAAATAACAATCAAAGATAGTTAGGCTCAACTTAATTTGGTAGCTCCCTCTTATGACCTAAATACTGCCTAACTTCATAAAATCCCTCAAAATTTCTTGAGTATACAATGATTATTTAATTGATTACTCTAAATCTGCTACATGTGATCTCATTCAAATGATCCATTATCAATTATTTAATCCACCCCCTAGTAAAATCTCTCTCCTCTTCTATCCTGGAGTTCTACCTCTCCCAGCTATTTCCCCTAGTGGCCATTAAATACTCTGCTCTCGTCTGTTCCTTTTCTTACTCTGTTAGTCTCTGCTTTTCAAGCTCCAGAAACTGTTATCTCTGTCTCTCAGCCTGCTTGTTTTTCAAACCTAAACAGTTTCCTTCTCTCTTTTTCTTTTATTCTCTCCCTCTCTAACTTCCTCTGTCTCTCTAAGTCTGTCTCTGCCTCTCCTTTTTCCCGCCAACCAGAGCCACAAATCATTCTCCTTGTCCTCAACTCAACCCTCACAGCTCTATCGCTACTTCCCTCCTATCATTACTGAATCAATTATAATACATTTACATTCTAGTCACCCAGCAGACGCTCCTGTCCAGAGCAACCTAGTGAATACATTTTTATTATTTTTATCTTTATTTTTTTTACTGGCCTCCCCCCGTGGGAATCGAACCCATAACCCTGGCGTTGCAAACACCATGCTCTATCAACTGAGCTCCATCCCTGCCGGCCATTTTCCCCCCTACCCTGGACGACGCTGGGCCAATTGTGCGCCGCCCATGAGTCTCCCGGTCGCTGTCGGCTGCGACAGAGCCTGGATCCGAACCAGGATCTCTAGTGGCACAGTTAGCCCTGCGATGCAGTGCCTTAGACCACTGCGCCACTCAGGATAATAATAACTGCAATAACTATCAATAATAATTATAATAACTATTACGAATTATATTGTCCTTTTTCTGATGTTCCAATTGTAGTCTATTCATTTTAGTTTAAAATATAAAGTTATTTATAACAAATCCAGAACCCACCACAGGCTGGCGCTATTCCCCCAGCACAACAGCCAATGCCACTTGCTTCCCTGTAACGAAAATAAATTATCGTTTTAAAATCTTCCAACCATTTGTATTTTCCTGTCTCTCACTCCCCCCCCTCTCCTGCTCCTTCCTACATTATGGGGGAGGCGCGGGAAACTTCCCTACAATCTACCTTCTTAGGAAATAATGTCATTCGTACTTGTAACATATTTTCATAGATTATTTAGAATACTACTAGTTATCTTATACAACTTTTAATACACGTAAAAACTCTCTCTCCACCCATTCTCTATTGAATAAGTGCGTCTTCCTAGTTACCCCATAACCACGCCTCAAATCTTTTATTTAGCATTTAACCAACCAAATAGTATCCGGTTATCATTTATACCCGCCGTTGAATTTCCTCATACACACATATTTCACCTTATGCCATTCAAATGCCCAACACAACAGAATAGTTCAATTCAACTCTCTATTGGTACTCCTGAGTGGCGCAGTGGTCTAAGGCACTGCATCGCAGTGCTAACTGTGCCACTAGAGATCCTGGTTCGAATCCAGGCTCTGTCGCAGCCGGCCGCGACCGGGAGACTCATGGGCGGTGCACAATTGGCCCAGCGTCGTCCAGGGTAGGGGAGGGAATGGCCGGCAGGGATGTAGCTCAGTTGATAGAGCATGGCGTTTGCAACGCCAGGGTTGTGGGTTCGATTCCCACGGGGGGCCAGTATAAAAAAAATATATATATATGTATTCACTAACTGTAAGTCGCTCTGGATAAGAGCGTCTGCTAAATGACTTAAATGTAAATGTAAATGTCAAGTCGCTCCGGACCAGAGCGTCTGCCAACTGACCAAAAACGCAAATATTCTCCACCTTCTCACCCATTACGTACGTCTACGTTTGAGTGCGAAAGTTCAGACACATGCATAATAATATGCCATCTAGCAGACGCTTCTATCCAAAGCGACTTACAGTCATGCGTGCATACATTTTTTTATTATGGGTGGTCCTGGGGATCGAACCCACTACCTTGGCGTTACAAGCGCCGTGCTCTACCAGCTGAGCTACAGAGGACCACATCGTTGGACTTTATAGGTACCTCTCAAATAATCGCTTTGTGGTGTTTTTAGCCAATTCTTAATTGACACAAATCATTTTTTCAAACATTTTACCCGTTGAACCAAAAATATTGACTGTCATCCTCCTTTTCCCCTGCAGTCACGATGGTTAAATATTCCTTTGTCCCCGTTAAAGCATTTTCGCACTTAAAAAAAACACACTCGCTGTCTCTAGCCCCTCCTTTCGCTGTTCTTTCAAATTAGTTCCAGTCTACATGCATCTGTTTGATCATAAATTCTAATTTTTCTACTTCGAGATGCCCAATAAATTCATACCTCTTCTCCCAAATGGATCCATAAAACATATTTCTTTCATCTCCCGTTAATTCTCGGACTTGTTTAGAAGATGTCTTTCCCATGGCGGAACAATAAGAAATCCCTCCCCCCCTTTTTGTTTTTTAAATAATTCACTCCCGAATTATTTTCGTAGGAGCTAATCTCTTAGTGCGCCTCTTGCTTTTGTAATTAACCCTTTAAAATTATTTAACCCCTAACCCAGAGTTTCTATTTAAAACTCCGGTTTCATGAAAAGAGTAAGTTACCCAATTTTCCTCACGCTACTTATTTTTTCCTCCACCCCTGAAATAATGATCACGTCTCCCGAGGGATTAAGTCTCACACATACACGACCTTATCTGCCAAACTTGTTTGCAAAGTTCTAGCAAATGCCCAGTCGTATATAGAACTCCCGACCCATCCCTCTCATACGATGATAATTATTTCCCTGTTTATACTGAACATTGCAATTCGTACAATGACAATATTAACTAGTTTGCATTTGTGATTGCAATTCACTTCCATGTCATTTCGGACTAGTTTTTTTTTGTAATAGCTATTTACCTCTAGGATCAATTGCGGACCCTCCCTGTCGTAATAATTATTACCTTCTTTGACTTTGGTAACTAAGTTCAACTCATTTTACCAAAATCCATGAATAAAAATTACTGACCTTTTCCTCGCAGTCTGGATTAAAATGCTTTTTCAAACTTGTTAACGTCTTTATCGTTCATAAAGAGTAATCACCGGCCTGTCTTATAACCTTAACGTCGAAGGCCAGGACTATTCTTCACGGATGTAATCACCCGGCCGTGCACGGATTTCGGTGTCTTTAGAACGATAAAGATGTATTAAAGATCCGGCTTGAAGGACCAATCTGTCATGTGAATTTCTATCTCTAATTCAACCTAAGCTTGAATCATTACCAGAGGTTGTAAAGCTCTGGTTTTAATCATCAATGATTCAAGGTCCACAATCCACAAGTAATTATCGGTAAATTTTATTCAAGGAGAGCTCTGCTCAAAAACACAAATATCCTGTTTTTTATACCCCTTGACAAACAAAGACACTATGCTCCTCCCACCTTTAGGTGGCTTTCTTAAACAGTTCCCGCCTTCCCCCTTGAATGGTTAGTAACGCCCCCTCTGTTAGTGGGTTGACACTACATGATAATTCTAACATTTATACTGTGTTTGGGGTGAAATTCTTTAGTCATTATTCTTAAAATCCAAATTAATCTAACACATTGACTATGTACATACCCAGCGTGTGACAGAGCTGCAGGAGTTGTGACCCGTTTTTGTTGGTTATGTTGTCATAGTTGTGCCAATTTCTAGCCAAATGTAAAATGTTTCTGTTTTGATTAATTTAATAGAGTGAGTTAGGTCTGCTCTATACCAAATTAGTAACCCCTGGCGTCCCTTCCCTGTTTCACACCTGGTAGTTTGGTGGATGGGACTACCAGCTCTCTGTAACCTAGAGGGCAACCAGTGGGTCCGTCTCCTCTATACCATGTTTCTTGTAGGATGACAATGTCTGTATTTCCGATTTCTTTGGTTAAGTCCAGGTTCCTGCTCTCTGACACTGACTCTCTCTCTCACACTCTCTCTGTATGTCTCTCTCTCAAATTAAAATGTCTTTGTTGGCTTGATGTAACAATGTACATATTGCCAAAGCGTACTTTGGAAATTAAGTGATTCATTTACAATATTAACATCAATAAAATAATAATAATCAAGATTTTCAACTGGACAATCAGTATCAACAATAATAACCATACAATGGACAATAACAATGGCATAGAGGACATGTGCAGGTTGGTTGGTCTGTCAGACACTGTCCCTCATCTTATGTCGGGCAGCAATGTAGTGCGCTGCTAACCCACAGCTCTCTGCGTCCTCCTCCAACAGGACGGGCGGCCTCTTCTCATCAGAGAGGTCTTTAAAACCTTGAATAAGGGTTTCAAATTTTGGGAAACTAATTAACTTTCTTTTTTACATTTTGTTAGAAAATGCAGCTCTGTCTCGGGTTCTGCTGTGGTGCAGTGGTTGCACAGCCTTTCCTCTACAGGGAGCCAGGTTTTCCTGTGTCTACCCTTCTCAATGGCAAGGCTGTGCACTTTGAGCCTGTACTTTGTCAAGGTTTTTCTAAGGTTTTGATGATAACCATGGTCAAATAGTTTGCCATGGTGTACTGTCGATTTAGAGCCAGATAGCACTGCATTTTGCTTTGTGCTTGTGTTTGTGTTTCCCAATATGTAATGTAGTTTTGTTTTGACTGTGTTGTAATTTGGTTAATTCTGATTCATTGGATGTTCTGGTCCTGAGGCTTCAGTGTGTTAGTATAACAGGTTTGTGAACTCTCCCAGGACCAGCTGGATGAGGTGACTCTTTTCTTTGCTCAGCTATTGGTATTGCAGGGCTTGGTAATGATATGAGAGGGTGTCACTGCTTCCAAAACTTAATTGCTCTTTTTTTGTTTTTATTATTAGTGGATATTAGCCTAATTCTCTCTCTCCCACTCTCTCTCTATATGTCTCTCTCTCTCTCTCTCTCTCTCTCTCTCTCTCTCTCTCTCTCTCTCTCTCTCTCTCTCTCTCTCTCTCTCTCTCTCTCTCTCTCTCTCTCTCTATGTCTCTCTCTCTCTGTATCTCTCTCTCTCTGTGTATGTCTCTCTCTCTCTTTGTTTGGACATGCTGCTCTCTTCCACACTGCTCCATGCGCTCCATTGTTAACATTGGCCCTGCTGTAGGTAAAACTGCTAGTGTGAATATAACTGGAGGACAGGGAACAGTGGTCATAAAATACTCCTCTGTTTATCCCTCCATCCCTCAATTTTCCATCTAGAGGGGGGAAATGGCCTGGGAGAGTTTCTCTTAAATCGTTTTCGAAGTACAGAAGCTCTGAGGGAGAGTGTGGGATGGCTAGCTATACTGCACTGGAGAGAGAGAGAGAGAGAGAGAGAGAGAGAGAGAGAGAGAGAGAGAGAGAGAGAGAGAGAGAGAGAGAGAGAGAGAGAGAGAGAGAGAGAGAGAGAGAGAGAGAGAGAGAGAGAGAGAGAGAGAGAGAGAGAGAGAGAGAGAGAGAGAGAGAGAGAGAGAGAGAGAGAGAGAGAGAGAGAGAGAGAGAGAGAGAGAGAATGGTGAAAGGAGGTCTTTCTTGGCTCACACATGTGGGCTGAAGCCTGGGCGTTATTGTGACTCCCTCCAAACACTGTAAAAAACGAATCTTTGTGTCAGTGGTTGATGACATCATGGCCTAAATTTTTCCCACTCAGAAAGTAAATTTATTGCTGTGTGTGAGGGACAGTGTGGTCCAGTGTGTGGGGTGACTGGGTGAGGAACAGAGGAGGAACAGGGTGAGGTAACGGGCAGCAAGGGAAATCACTGGGGACGCTGAACCAACATCGTAAGGGAGGGAGCCGTCCCCGGGACCGGTCCAGGGCTGGCTGGGAACACCAATAGAACTGACTGACTGCAGCATTAGGCCACCAGATACCCATGCCACCCAGCCAGACACATCATCCATCTCCCCCTGGCCTGCCCTGAGATGGACTACTCCCCTGAGAACAGTGCATGTCCCTGGACACCCTCAACCCTGGGCCTGCCCTGAGATGGAGTACTCCCCTGAGAACAGTACATGTCCCTGGACACCCTCAACCCTGGGCCTGCCCTGAGATGGAGTACTCCCCTGAGAACAGTACATGTCCCTGGACACCCTCAACCCTGGGCCTGCCCTGAGATGGAGTACTCCCCTGAGAACAGTACATGTCCCTGGACACCCTCAACCCTGGGCCTGCCCTGAGATGGAGTACTCCCCTGAGAACAGTACATGTCCCTGGACACCCTCAACCCTGGGCCTGCCCTGAGATGGAGTACTCCCCTGAGAACAGTACATGTCCCTGGACACCCTCAACCCTGGGCCAGGGCCTGCCCTGAGATGGAGTACTCCCCTGAGAACAGTACATGTCCCTGGACACCCTCAACCCTGGGCCAGGGCCGGGCCTGAGTTTGGGACTGGTAGCGCTGTAGCAGTGGGGGTCTTCCTGGAGGTTAGAGAGGAGGAAATGGCAGTGTTGTGAAGCATCTCAATCAATCAATCACATTTATTTATAATGTCCTTTTTACATCAGCAGATGTCACAAAGTGCTAATACAGAGACCCAGCCTAAAACCCCAAAGAGCAAGCAATGCAGATGTAGAAGCACGGTCCTGATCTGTCCTGGCCTGGGGTCAGCATGACCGTGGAACTGGTGGTCAGCTGGTCAGAACAGGAAGGGGTGGAGGGGTCATGACTCCTACAGGACTGGGAAGTGGTGTGTTTGTGTGTGTGCTCACTCAGTGTGTGTGTGTGGTGGTCTTGGGGGTCAGCATGCTGTGTGTGTCTGGGTGTGAAGCAGGGGAAAACACAGAGTGAAAGATGGTTCTGGAGAACCTGAGCCAAGATGTGAAAGTTTAAATAAATATGGAGGAGCTAGAGAATGACTCTGGTGGTCTGAGTCTCCCCCCACAGCTACATCCCCCACAGCTACACCCCCCACAGCTGATGTTTTCTCTCTCTGCTGCCCTTGTTTTGAGAACACACACTGTAGTGTAGTTTAGGGAAGGCTAGTAGCAAACTGTAGTGTAGTTTAGGGAAGGCTAGTAGCAAACTGTAGTGTCATTTAGGGAAGGCTAGGCTAGTAGGAAACTGTAGTGTAGTTTAGGGAAGGCTAGGCTAGTAGGAAACTGTAGTGTAGTTTAGGGAAGGCTAGGCTAGTGCTAGCTAGTAGCATACTGTAGTGTAGTTTAGGGAAGGCTATGGTAGTGCAGCCTAGCATACTGTAGTGTAGTTTAGGGAAGGCTAGTAGCATACTGTAGCGTAGTTTAGGGAAGGCTAATGCTGGCTAGTAGCATACTGTAGCGTAGTTTTAGGGAAGGCTAGTGCTGTCTAGTAGCATACTGTAGCGTAGTTTAGGGAAGGCTAGGCTAGTGCTGGCTAGTAGCATACTGTAGCATAGTTTAGGGAATGCTAGGGTAGTGCTGGGTAGTAGCATACTGTAGCGTAGTTTAGGGAAGGCTAGTGCTGGCTAGTAGCATACTGTAGCGTAGTTTAGGGAAGGCTATGGTAGTGCTGGCTAGTAGCATACTGTAGTGTAGTTTAGGAAAGGGTAGTGCTGGCTAGTAGCATACTGTAGCGTAGTTTAGGGAAGGCTATGGTAGTGCTGGCTAGTAGCATACTGTAGCGTAGTTTAGGGAAGGCTATGGTAGTGCTGGCTAGTAGCATACTGTAGTGTAGTTTAGGAAAGGGTAGTGCTGGCTAGTAGCATACTGTAGTATAGTTTAGGGAAGGCTAGAGTAGTGCTGGCTAGTAGCATACTGTAGTATAGTTTAGGGAAGGCTAGAGTAGTGCTGGCTAGCATACTGTAGTGTAGTTTAGGGAAGGCTAGGGTAGTGCTGGCTAGCATACTGTAGTGTAGTTTAGGGAAGGCTAGTGCTGGCAAGTAGCACAGTGTAGTGTATTTTGGTTTGCTTCTTCCTTCAACTCATTGCCTCTCAGAAGGTGCTCTGCTGCCTTCAAATCACAACCCAGTAATAATATTGTAATACTGTAATATCAACACCATTTCCTATCAGTTCAATGTTGATGCATCAGATGGCCCTAATGGCGGCAGGTAGCCTATCGGTTAAGAGCGTTGGGCCAGTAACCGAAAGGTTGCTGGTTCAAATCCCAGAGCTGACTAGGTGAAATATATGTCAATGTGCCCTTGAGCAAGGCACTTAACCCTAATTGCTCCTGTAAGTCGCTCTGGATAAGAGCGTCTGCTAAATTACTCAATTTTAACAAATGTAAATCATTATGGATTCAATATGTCCTGAGTTAGAGATAAACATTAAAGATTGGCTACATTAGAGATAACCATTAAACAGCTGCAGTCCTGTTTCCAAGTCCACATCGTTGCCAGCAGTTACAGTAACACACACACTGCTCCCAGCTACACTACAGTAAGACACAGCTCTAGCATATGAAAGGAAGGCAGTCTGAATGAGTTCAGTATGAATCCACAGACCTGCAGGGAGCCATAACACACAGGCTGTGTCATAATGTAAAACATTCAGGACAACTTGAATCATGTTTGGACAGATTCAGCCTTCAGACCAACCTAGGCTGGGCGGCACACCTGTTGAACTGAGCATTTCCGTTCCAGAACGTTCACAAGAGAGCTGTGAGAATTATTGTAGTACATAACCCATCTCAATCTACTTCCCTTCATTTTGTTTGTTACACGTTTTGGTACTCTTAATATACCTGATTAATATGAGGGGAGGCCTTCCTAGTGTCTAGGCCTATTTCTATAGATAGCCTGGCCAGAGAAGCAGAGCTCCATAGGATCTGGGGCCTTCCCTGTATCTGGGCCTGGGCCTTCCCTGTATCTGGGCCTGGTCCTTCCCTGTATCTGGGCCTGGGCCTTCCCTGTATCTGGGCCTGGTCCTTCCCTGTATCTGGGCCTGTTCCAGTAGAGCAAGCCTAACCCCCAGCTCTAAATCTGCTGGGTTGCTGTAAGGGGAGAAGCGTGGTGGAATAACAGAACGTACACTTCGTTCACCCCAGCCTGCCGTAAAAACAGGAAGAATTACGGCGTGAGAGACAGTTTAACTCGGCGTCGTAAATACGTGTTTGCCCTTTTCTGTCTTTTTCTCCCTCTTACTCACTGTCCTCCTGTGACGCTGGCTGATTCTGCTGGGAATACCTGGCCTAGACGAAGATGCACACTTAATGGGGTTTTTAAATCGTCATATGTTTGTCTGTGTTCGTGTGATAGATACGTTTACATTCTCGCATTAGTATGTGTGTTTGTTTGTAATATACACTACCATTCAAAAGTTTGGAGTCACATACAAATGTCCTTGTTTTCTAAAGAAAAAAACACTTTTTTTGTCCATTAAAATAACATCAAATTGATCAGAAATACAGTGTAGACATTGTTAATGTTGTAAATGGCTATTGTAGCTGGAAACGGCTGATTTTTAATGGAATATCTACATATGCATACAGAGGCCCATTATCAGCAACCATCAGTCCTGTGTTCCAATGGCACGTTGTGTTTGAGACTAGTTGAGTATCTGGAGCATCAGCAATTGTGGGTTCGATTACAGGCTCAAAATGGCCAGAAACAAAGCACTTTCTTCTGAAACTCGTCAGTCTATTCTTGTTCTGAGAAATGAAGGCTATTCCATGCATAGTTCGATTTGACACATTGAACTCTATCTGAGAAGTAGTTGGTGAACCAGGCGAGGCAGTCATTTGAGAAACCACAGCTATTTAGTCTGCCAATAAGAATGCGGTGATTGACGGAGTCGAAAGCCTTGGCCAAGTCGATGAAGACAGCTGCACAGTACTGTCTTTTATCGATTGCGATTATAATATAATTTAGGACCTTGAGCGTGGCTGAGGTGCACCCATGACCAGCTCGGAAACCAGATTGCATAGCGGAGAAGGTACGGTGGGATTCGAAATGGTCGGTGATCTGTTTGTTAACTTGGCTTTCAAATACTTTCGAAAGGCAGGGCAGGATGGATATAGGTCTGTAACAGTTTGGATCTAGAGTGTCACCCCCTTTGAAGAGGGGGATGACCACGGCAGCTTTCCAATCTCTGGAGATCTCAGACGATACGAAAGAGAGGTTGGACAGGCTGGTAATTGGGATTGCGACAATTTCAGCGGCAAATTTTAGAAAGAAAGGGTCCAGATTGTCTAGTCCAGCTGATTTGTAGGGGTCCAGATTTTGCAGCTCTTTCAGAACATCAGCTATCTGAATTTGGGTGAAGGAGAAGCGGGGGGTAGATTTATCGGTAGTGACAGTGTTTCCTAGCCTCAGTGCAGTGGGCAGCTGGGAGGAGGTGCTCTTATTCTCCATGGACTTTACAGTGTCCCAAAACATTTTGGAGTTAGTGCTACAGGATGCAAATTTCTGTTTGAAAAAGCTAGCCTTTGCTTTCCTAACTGATTGTGTATATTGGTTCCTGACTTCCCTGAAAAGTTGCATATCGCGGGGGCAGTTCGATGCTAATGCAGTACGCCACAGGATGTTTTTGTGCTGGTCAAGGGCAGTCAAGTCTAGGGTGAACCAGGGGCTATATCTGTTCTTAGTTCAGAATTTTTTGAATGGGGCATGCTTATTTTAAGATGGAGAGGAAAGCACTTTTAAAGAACAACCAGGCATCCTCTACTGACGGAATGAGGTCAATATCCATCCAGGATACCCGGGCCAGGTCAATTAGAAAGGCCTGCTCGCTGAAGTGTTTTAGGGAGCGTTTGACAGTGATGAGGGGTGGTCGTTTGACCGCGGACCCATTTTGGGATGCAGGCAATGAGGCTGTGATCGCTGAGATCCTGGTTGAAGTCAGCGGAGGTGTATTTAGAGGGTAAATTAGTCAGGATGATATCTATGAGGGTGCCCATGTTAACGGATTTAGGGTTGTACCTGGTAGGTTCCTTGATCATTTGTGTGAGATTGAGGGCATCTAGTTTAGATTGTAGGATGGCCGGGGTGTTAAGCATATCCCAGTTTAGGTCACCAAGCAATACGAACTCTGAGGATAGATGGGGGGCAATCAATTCCCATATGGTGTCCAGGGCAGAGCTGGGGGCTGAGGGGGTCTGTAGCAAGCGGAAAAAGTGATAGATTTATTTCTGTAGAGGTGGATTTTTAGAAGTAGAAGCTCAAACTGTTTGGGCACAGACCTGGATAGTATGATAGAGCTCTGCAGGCTATCTCTACAGTAGATTGCAACTCCGCCACCTTTGGCAATTCTATCTAGACAGAAAATGTTGTAGTTGGGAATGGACATTTCTGAATCTTTGGTGGCCTTCCTAAGCCAGGATTCAGACACTGCTAGAACATCAGGGTTGGCGGAGTGTGCTAATGCAGTGAATAACTCAAACTTAGGGAGGAGGCTTCTGGTGTTAACAATGAAGAAACCAAGGCTTTTGCGGTTACAGAAGTCAACAAATGATAGTGTCTGGGGAGTAGGAGTGATACTGGGGGCTACAGGGCCTGGGTTAACCTCTACATCACCAGAGGAGGAATAGAATAAGGATACGGCTAAAGTCTTTAAGAACTGGTCTTCTAGTGAGTTGGGTACAGAGAATAAAAGGGGCAGATTTCCGGGCGTCGTAGAATAGATTCAGGGCATTATATACAGACATGGAAGGATATGAGTACAGTGGAGGTAAACCTAAGCGTTGGGTAACGATGAAAGAGATAGCATCACTGGAGGCACCGATTGAGCCAGGCTCTGCGTGTGTGGGGGGTGGGACAAAGGAGCTATCTGAGGCAGGTTGAGCGGCACTGGGGGCTCTACAGTGAAAAAGTACAGTAAGAACTAGCCGAAACAGCAATAGGCAAGGCATATTGACATGGGAGAGAGGCATAAAGCAATCAAAGGTGTTATTCGAGAGAGCTAAGACAACAGCTGGTAATGGCGACGAAAGTTTGAGCTGAGGCTAAACAGATAAACAGGATGGGGTACCGTATAAAGGAACAGTCCAGCAGGCATCAGCTGTGTAGCTGAGTGATCATAAAGTCCAGTGAACAGCAATAGATGAGTCTGGGAGCAGTTCAGTTCAGTGGCTGCTACGGCACAGGCGAGCGGGAGGCACGGCTGTTGATTGCGTGTGCTAGCGGGCCGGGGCTAGCAGATGGATCTTCGTGGTCGTCACAACGGGAAGCCTGTTGAAACCACATCAGACGATTACGTCGGCAGACCAGTCGTGATGGATCGGCGGGGCTCTGTGTCAACACTAGGAGGTCCCGTCCAGTTGACAGAGAGGTATATAGCCGGGAGATGGGCCTGGTTCGAAGCTAGCTCAAGGCTAACTGGGGCTTGCTACTGGACAGTGGTGATTAGCCAACAACAACAACAACAACAATAACAACAGCCATTCAGTTGCAGCTAGCTAGTTGTGATGATCCGGTGTTAAGGTCCAGTGATTCAGTGATTCCGGCAGAAAATCTGATATGCTATGGCTCGATAGCGCGACGTGCAGACTGGCCGATAATTGTCCAGGCTAGAGCTGGCTGGTAGGTAGTGCAGGCCACAGACAAAGGTGAAGACCGCTAACGGTGGCTAATAACAAGTAGCTAGTTAGCTGGCTAGCTGGCTAGTTTCAGCCGGATGTTCTAGATACGGAGGTATAAAGAAATAATAGAATCCATTCCACATTGGGTGAGGCGGGTTGCAGGAAAGTATATTTAGTTAAAGGATGGAAAGTGAGATATATATATATATACAAAAAAACAGGCTATTTACACGAGGACACTACAGAAAACACGACCGCACTGCTAAGCCATCGTGGATAATGGAGTGGCCAGCACAGTCACTGGATCTCAACCCTATTGAGCTGTTTTGGGAGCATCTTGACCGTATGGTACGTAAGAAGTGCCCATCAAGCCAATCCAACTTGTGGCAGGTGCTTCAGGAAGCATGGGGTGAAATCTCTTCAGATTACCTCAACAAATTGTAATGCCAAAGGTCTGCAAGGCTGTAATTGCTGCAAATGGAGGATTCTTTGACGAAAGCAAAGTTTGAAGGACACAATTATTTTTTCTATTAAAAATCATTATTTCTGACCTTGTCAATGACTACATTTCCTATGCATTTTGCTATATTTCCTATTCAAACTCCTTTCATGTTTTCATGGAAAACAATGACATTTCTAAGTGACCCCAAACTTTTGAACGGTAGTGTACATGTTAACATTCATACTATTTATCTGTGGCACAGAAACACATTAATCAAATCAAATTGTATTGGCCACATGCGCCGAATACAACAGGTGTAGACATTACAATGAAATGCTTACTTACAGCCCTTAAACAACAATGCATTTATTTATTTTTATAAAAAAAGTAAAATAAAACAACAACTAAAAAGTGTTGAGAAAAAAAGAGCAGAAGTAAAATAAAATAACAGTAGGGAGGCTATATATACAGGGGAGTACCGGTGCAGAGTCAATGTGCGGGGGCACTGGCTAGTTGAGGTAATATGTACATGTGGGTAGAGTTAAAGTGACTATGCATAAATAATTAACAGAGTAGCAGCAGCGTAAAAAGATGGGGTGGGAGGGCAGTGCAAATAGTCTGGGTAGTCATGATTAGCTGTTCAGGAGTCTTATGGCTTGGGGGTAGAAGCTGTTGAGAAGTCTTTTGAACCTAGACTTGGCACTCCGGTACCGCTTGCCGTGCGATAGCAGAGAGAACAGTCTATGACTAGGGTGGCTGGAGTCTTTGACAATTTTGAGGGCCTTCCTCTGACAACGCTTGGTATAGAGGTCCTGGATGGCAGGAAGCTTGGCCCCAGTGATGTACTGGGCCGTACGCATTACCCTCTGTAGTGCCTTGGAGTCGGAGGCCGAGCAGTTGCCATACCAGGCGGTGATGCAACCAGTCAGGATGCTCTCGATGGTGCAGCTGTAAAAAAAATTGAGGATCTGAGGACCCATGCCAAATCTTTTCAGTCTCCTGAGGCTTTGTCCTGCTTTCTTCACGACTGTCTTGGTGTGTTTGGACCATGATAGTTTGTTGGTGATGTGGACACCAAGGAACTTGAAGCTCTCAACCTGTTCCACTACAGCCCCGTCGATGAGAATGGGGGCGTGCTCAGTCCTCTTTGTTTTCCTGTAGTCCACAATCATCTCCTTTGTCTTGGTCACGTTGAGGGAGGTCAGGTCTCTGACCTCCCTATAGGCTGTCTCATCGTTGTCGGTGATCAGGCCTACCACTGTTGTGTCGTCTGCAAACTTAATGATGGTGTTGGAGTCGTGCCTGGCCATGCAGTCATGGGTGAACAAGGAGTAAAGGAGGGGACTGAGCATGCACCCCTGAGGGGCCCCCGTGGTGAGGATCAGTGTGGCAGATGTGTTGTTACCTACCCTTACCACCTGGGGGCGGCCCGTCAGGAAGTCCAGGATCCAGTTGCAGAGGGAGGTGTTTAGTCCCAGGATCCTTAGCTTAGTGATGAGCTTTGAGGGCACTATGGTGTTGAATGCTGAGCTGTAGTCAATGAATAGCATTCTCACGTAGGTGTTCCTCTTGTCCAGGTGGGAAAGGGCAGTGTGGAGTGCAATAGAGATTGCATCATCTGTGGATCTGTTGGGGCGGTATGCAAATTGGAGTGGGTCTAGGTTTTCTGGGATAATGGTGTTGATGTGAGCCATGACCAGCCTTTAAAAGCACTTCATGGCTACAGACGTCAGTGCTACGGGTCGGTAGTCATTTAGGCAGGTTATCTTAGTGTCCTTGGGCACGGGGACTATGGTGGTCTGCTTGAAACATGTTGGTATTACAGACTCAGTCAGGGACATGTTGAAAATGTCAGTGAAGACACTTTCCAGTTGGTCAGCACATGCTCGGAGTACACGTCCTGGTAATCTGTCTGGCCCTGCGGCCTTGGGAATGTTGACCTGCTAAAATGTCTTACTCACATCGGCTACGGAGAGCGTGATCACATAGTCATCCGGAACAGCTGGTGCTCTCATGCATGCTTCAGTGTTGCATAGAAGTGGTTTAGCTCGTCTGGAAGTCTTGTGTCACTGGGCAGCTCGCGGCTGTGCTTCCCTTTGTAGTCTGTAATAGTTTTCAAGCCCTGCCACATCCGACGAGCGTCAGAGCCGGTGTAGTACGATTCAATCTTAGTCCTGTATTGACTCTTTCCCTGTTTGATGGTTCGTCGGAGGGCATAGCAGGATTTCTTATAAGCGTCCGGGTTAGAGTCCCGCTCCTTGAAAGTGGCAGCTCTACCCTTTATCTCAGTGCGGGTGTTGCCTGTAATCCATGGCTTCTGGTTGGGGTATGTACGTACGGTCACTGTGGGGACGACGTCATCGATGCACTTACTGATGAAGCCAGTGACTGATATGGTGTACTCCTCAATGCTATCTGAAGAACCCCGGAACATGTTCCAGTCTGTGCTAGCAAAACAGTCCTGTAGCTTAGCATCTGCGTCATCTGACCACTTTTTTATTAACCGAGTCACTGGTGCTTCCTGCTTTAGTTTTTGCTAATAAGCAGGAATCAGGAGGATAGAGTTATGGTCAGATTTGCCAAATGGAGGGCGAGGGAGAGCTTTGTATGCATCTCTGTGTGTGGAGTAAAGTTGGTCTAGAGTTTTTTCCTCTGGTTGCACATTTAACATGCTGGTAGAAATTAGGTAGAACATATTTAAGTTTCCCTGCATTAAAGTCCCCGGCCACTAGGAGCGCTGCCTCTGGATGAGCGTTTTCCTGTTCACTTATGGCCTTATACAGCTCATTCAGTGCAATCTTAATGCCAGCATTGGTTTGTGGTGGTAAATAGACGGCTATGAAAAATATAGATGAAAACTGTCTTGGTAAATAGTGTGGTCTACAGCATGAAGGGCCAGGCTTGTGTGTGTATGCGCATGTGCGTACATCCATGTGTGCGTGAGTGCGTGTCCATCTGCGTGCGTGGGTTTCCAAGTTGTGTCTCGTTTCCAGGCAGACAGAGGGAGCGGGTGGGGAGCGCCCCTTATACTCTCTACTCTCTAACCTAACCACAGCAGGGCAATAATCACTTAACCCAAATCAGAGGCAATCAGAGCTGTGTTCCTCTGCAGCTGGGAGGAGGAGGAGGAGGAGGAAGGATGGAGGGAGAACGAGGTGGACAGTGATGAGGAAGAACAACCTTCTCATCTGGCTCTACTAGCTAATGAATGGACTCTTCATAAAGGAGAGTCACAGAGAACATCCTCTCATATCAGACACTACTGAGGCTCCTTATTAGAACAAGCCATAGCCTGTCATTCTGCTCAGTCCTTGTACATCTCTGTCTCTGTGTCTCTGCTTGTGTATCTGTGAGTCAGCGATTGCTGTTATCCAGTTGTTTGTCTTCTGATGTAGGTCCTGACTGTCACTGCTGCAGGCCTATAGGAGTGGCAGGGAGACACTATGTCAGAGCCTGATGTCCTTCACTTCTGCCTCCTCAGCCCTCCTCCCCAGCCCTCCTCCTCAGGCCTCCTCCTCAGCCCTCCTCCCCAGGCCTCCTCCTCAGCCCTCCTCCTCAGCTCTCCTCCCCAGGCCTCCTCCTCAGCCCTCCTCCCCAGGCCTCCTCCTCAGCCCTCCTTCTCAAGCCCACAATGCTGCAACTCATTGACTGCTTAGTGGCCAAGCCTGCTCTTAATCAAATGTAAATTGCGGCAATATTGTATCAGGGAGAAAAATTAGGGGGGGGCGGGGTGTTAGTTTGGTGAGGGGGGGTGGTAGTTTGGTGTGGGGTGAGGAGGTGAGGGGTGGGGTAGTTTGGTGTGGGGGGATAGTTTGGTGTGGGGTGAGGAGGCGAGGGAGGGGGGTTGTTTGGTGTGGGGTAGTTTGTGTGGGGTGAGGAGGCGAGGGTGGGGTAGTTTGGTGTGGGGTGAGGAAGTGTTGAAGTGGAACAGCATAGAGATCGGTGAGGGAACACACTGCTCCCCTAGCTACTGAACCACAACAACCCAAAACCTCCATCTCACTTACTCACTAATGGAGGGAGGAACACACACTTACATACTGAGGCATGCATGCATACAGGGACACACACACACCCCCCCCAGACACGCCAGGCAAGCGGACCCACACACAGTTATACACACACACTCTTTTTGCTCAGCATTGCTAGCACACACATGCATGTCCTAACTTTTGGCCTTTAATTGCAGTAAGTTTTGCTTAGCTTGCCTTTGACGGTTGAGCCTCAGCTTGATAAGATAATGGGACTATTAGGGCTTGTTACACACTGAGTGTGTTCCTCAAGCACCTGGCCCTTAAATGGGTGCTGAGTGGAGGCCCGCTGTGTGTGTGTGTGTGTGTGTGGAGGCCTTGGGTTAGGGTGAGCACTGCCTGGACGTGCTCACAGTGTGTTGACTTATGCATTCAGACTCAGACATCAATCATCTGGCTGACTGACTGGCTGATTGACTGGCTGACCCTGAACCCTGCCTGGTGTTACGTTAATCTACTTTATCTGCCTGGCATAACGTTAATCTACTTTATCTGCCTGGCATAACGTTAATCTACTTTATCTGCCTGGCATAACGTTAATCTACTTTATCTGCCTTGCATAATGTTAATCTACTTTATCTGCCTGGCATAACGTTAATCTACTTTATCTGACTGGCATAACGTTAATCTACTTTATCTGCCTGGCATAACGTTAATCTACTTTATCTGCCTGGCATAACGTTAATCTACTTTATCTGCCTGGCATAACGTTAATCTACTTTATCTGCCTGGCATAACGTTAATCTACTTTATCTGCCTGGCATAACGTTAATCTACTTTATAATAATATAATAATAATATGCCATTTAGCAGACGCTTTTATCCAAAGCGACTTACAGTCATGCGTGCATACATTTTTGTGTATGGGTGGTCCTGGGGATCGAACCCACTACCTTGGCGTTACAAGCGCCGTGCTCTACCAGCTGAGCTACAGAGGACCACTTTATCTGCCTGGCATAACGTTAATCTACTTTATCTGCCTGGCGTTACGTTAATCTACTTTATCTGCCTGCTGAGTCCCACTGTACTGTGTATGCATGTATCAACCAGTTCTATTTAAAAATTAATCAAAACATTCATAGACTACCTCTGTCTCTCTTTCTCTCTCCCCCTCTCTCTCTCCTATCTGTATCTCTCTTACTCTCTCTCTCTCGTATCTTTCTCTCTCTCTCTCTCTCTCTCTCTCTCTCTCTCTCTCCCTCTCTCTCGTATCTTTCTCTCTCTCTCTCTCTCTCTCTCTCTCTCTCTCTCTCTCTCTCTCTCTTTCTCCGCTCCTTCCCCTGTTTTTCCTCCTTTCCGCCTCACTCCCCCTTTCTATTCTACCATTCACTGTTTCCGTCTTTCTTCCTCTGCATCCTGTAGTGTTGGAGGAGGGAGGGGGAGGGGGCGGGAGGAGGAGGGGGGTGGAGGGGGCGGGAGGAGGGGGCTGTTTCTGTCTTGGCGTAGCGTTAGCCTAGTATGACAATGTACAATTAGATTTTGTGTGAATTATTACCATATTAATGGTTGTGTGTATGTGTGGGTGTATTGTTCAGGTGAATGAGTGTGTGTTTAGCGCTTTAGCAGAACTCCCTGATGCTCTGTCCGGCAAAGTCCAGCTGACCAGCTGAGCCCACCCAGTCTGTGTGACAGCAGAGCATACCTTCATTTTCCTTCCCTGTACGGACCATAAAGACCAGTGGTGTGTGTATACGCGCACACAAAAACACACTTATTTTCTGTGTGCGTGTGTGTGTGAGTGAGTGTAAAGCAGACCCTGTCTGATCCCCTGTCTGATCCCCTGTTCCTCTCATTTTCCCTTGTGAAAGGAGGCATTCTAACTGATTTCCATGACCTCAAGACAGGGCCCGCGCTACCTTCCCTTCCTCATGGCCTGTGTGTGTGTGTATGTGTTTTATTGTGTACTTACTTGCGTGCGTGTGTTACTTTGTGTGTGTTTGACTGTGTAACCGTGTGCTCTCTCTCTCACTCACACACATTCTAACTGCTTTCCATGACCTCCAGCCAGGACCCTCCTCTGCGGCCTTCCTCGCAGCGCTTGTTTAGACAACAGTGGTGCACATGTTGGCTGAAATATGGCCGCTGCGCTGGCCTGCTCGGGTGAATTAAGCTACGGCATGTGTTCTTAAACCACGACAGCTCACTGATTTATCCATATATTTAAATGATTGATTTAAGAGCCCACCAGCCAACACTTTTTGAAGCTGTGAAGGGGAGATTGTGGGACCTGGGAGATGAGAGAAGAGGGATAGAGTTTACATCAGAATATATAGACTTCACACCGGCTGTGTTATTGTCATAATTCATAAAAGCAGCACTGGAATATTTTATTCAGAAGTGAGTTTTTATACAACTCAAGATGGATTTTTATATGATGATTTATTGATAGCTTTTGAACGCAACTTTTTGTTTGTCGTGGTTCAAAATGTGACATGAGCAAAAAATAATTTTAAATGTCACAAAATAAATTGAAGAAAGGTCCGTCGTTCGGTAGGTCGACAGACACACGTGCTCAATGATATGTGTGTGTTTTATTAGCTGTCTCCTTATTAAATGTGTTGGGGGCTGGCGGAGTGTTCGGAGCGTTCAGAGCTGGGACAGAACATTCCACCTCTTTAATGTCTCCCTCTCGTCCCCCTGTTCCCTCCATTGCTCTCCTCCCTCCGTTCGTTCACCCCATTCTTCTCTTTGATAATACTTTTCCTTATGAGCTCATAAAAACCAGAGGTTCTCTCAGAGCACCACCTATTTTATTAAAAGCCAGAGGTTCTCTCAGAGGATCACCTCTTTCATTAAAAACCAGAGGTTCTCTCAGAGCACCACCTCTTTCATTAAAAGCCAGAGGTTCTCTCAGAGCACCACCTCTTTCATTAAAAACCAGAGGTTCTCTCAGAGCACCACCTCTTTCATTAAAAACCAGAGGTTCTCTCAGAGCACCACCTCTTTCATTAAAAGCCAGAGGTTCTCTCAGAGCACCACCTCTTTCATTAAAAACCAGAGGTTCTCTCAGAGCACAACCTCTTTCCCCTGTGCTTATTTTAATCATACAGTTCTAGTTACTAGTCTCTCTCACTGGTCTTACTGGTCAATTTCTATTTAATATGACCGCCTACATACTGTTAGTCTTACTGGTCAGTATGTACAGTACAGTACAGTCACTGTTTCACTGGTCAGACCTGCTCTTTTTAATCATACAGCACTTCTAGTTTCTTACTGCTCAATCCTAGCCTGGTCAAGCAGACTGTGAGCTGTCGCTTAATCCGCTTGGTTTCACAAGGTCCTTCTCTTTATAGTCAGACAGTACATTGTCACTGATCAGTCACTCCTGCTTTTTAAACTACATTTTTTTCTTCTTTTTTTTTGTGATAAAGAGGGTCCTATGTGTGTTGTTGTTGTTTTTTCTAATATAATATAAAAAGTACTAGCTACTGTAAGTTATGATATTTGGGGGAATTATTTAGGTGTTTCCTTTCTAAAAAAATAATGATCGGAGGCGTGAATTTATCTACCTCTCTGTATCTCTCTCACTTTCTTTTGCTTTCTTTATCTTTTCCTTTTTTCTTTCTCTCCCTCTTTCTGTTTTTCGCTTTTGCTTTCTCTCCCTCCCTCCCACCCTCCTCTCTCTTACTCTTCATTTCTTACGGGGCAGAGTTAAGCATAAGCGAATAATTAGGTAATTGCCCTCTTGATTGAGCTCAATAGGAAACGTTTCAATTAGGCTAAAACTGCATAGGGAGGAAGTAGGCTCTTACAAAGGGAAACATTCCTTGTCATGCAACTGTCAGCCCCGAGCCCACACCACTCGCTCCAGCACACACACACACACACACACACACGGAGACATATACAACAACCTGGATTCAGGGGTTGACGTAAATATAAATCCGTCACACTCCGATTAGTATGATATGTTATGTTTCGTATTGGTGTGTGGATGTCCAACATCCATTTCGTATGATATGTTACGATTTGCAATTCGTACAATATGTGCGAATTTGCAAAATGTATAATATGTTACAAATTCCAATTTTGTTAGCTAGGTGGCTAATGCTAAGGTTAGCTAGGTGGCTAAAGTTAGCTAAACTAGGAGTTAGGGTTATGGATTAAGGTTAGGGTTATGTTAAAGTGTTAAGGTTAGGGGAAGGGTTAGCTAACATTCTAAGTAGTTGCAAAGTAGCTAAAACGTAGTAAATAGTTGCAAAGTTGCTTATTAGCTAAAATGTAAAAGTTGTCCATGATGAGATTCGAACAAGCAACCTTTGGGTTGCTAGACCCAACCACCCCGACCAACCACCCTACTTTAGTTTTTTCTTGAAGTAACATTGTCTTATGTAACCATACCAAACATAACATATCATACTAATTTGAGTGTCTCGGATTTACATTTACTATGTTATGTCTAGCCTATGAGACCAGGCTGTGTACACACACGTGTGCACGCGCGCGCACACACAGACCTGAGCCCACACCACGAGCCAGGCTTAACTGGATACCAGAAGAGGAAACGCTGGGGAGAAAAAATGTGCTTGTTTCGGACTGGGGGAAAAAAGACATGAGGAGGAGGGGATGTAGGGGTGGAGAGAGGGATGAGGGGAGGTGGAAGAGAGAGACAGCAAGAAATGATTGCAGTAATTATAGCTATATTTAAACAGGACTTATCTTCTCTCTGGTTGCATCCCAAATGGCCAAAAGTAAAAAGTCGTGCACTATAAAAAGTAGTGCACTTTAAAGAGAATAGTGTGCCATTTGAGACGTTGCCTCTCTGATTTGCTGGTGATCCCCTGCCCAGATAAGACAGAGGTCTTGGACCGCCCAGCCTCGCCGCCTGTAACAAATTACAACCTCCCAGCCATAGAAGAGACGGACGCAGTTCCTGAACAATGAGGGGAAGAGAGAGAGATTTAAAGGAGGACGGGAAAGAGTGAAAGGGGCTTTGCATTTGGAAGGATTTACTAAAAGAGTGTGCCCTTACTGAAAAATCTTAATCCGAGGCCTGGGTTTGGATTTGGATTCCCATGCTAACCCAACTCCTCTGCCTTAAAGGGGAACTGCACCCGCTGATTTGCCTTAGTTTTTTGGCTTGCTCCTCAAGAAATGTTGGCGGCCATGACAGGCTTGGGGGTGTGGTTTGATGTGGGTGTTTCTTGGGTGTGTCCTTGCCACCAACAAGACACAACCAATCTGTCAGACCCTTGCCCGCAGCTGTGTCCCCCCACTCAAACACAACAAACAAACCTCCTGCAGGTTGAGTTTAATAACTACAGGCAGATGTATGATGAGATGCCGGAGGAAGCTTTGAATAGGTCAGTAGCCTAAAGAGTAATATGAGAAGAATGCAATTGCTGAATTTATGTAGATATTCTAAACTGTGTTTTGATAACTTTCAAATGTAGTAACCGTCCAAATGTAGTAAACAACCCTTTACATAATATCATAGAAGCAGTGCTCTGATAATATAACAATGTGCACCTTTCACCTTTCATTGTCATTCCCAGCCGATACAGATACTGTGCCTATCGTCATTTTGTCTGGTGGTAATGGGGCTACCTTGGCAAACATGTCAGAGTGGTCATTCCCTGATCCTGGTGCAGAATATACAGGGTTCTCCTTCCTCATACTGACTGATACCATTCAATTCAATAATTTAAAAAAAGACAATACAAGTAAAAGTTGTCTAGTAAAATTGTAATGCTGAGTGCCAGGTCTCCATAATTGTTTTTTGTATAGATTTTTTTTTTTTGTCATTTAGCAGACGCTCTTATTCAGAGCGACTTACAGTTAGTGAGTGCATACATTATTATTCTTTTTTAAATTTAATTTTATTTCTTCATACTGGTCCCCCGTGGGAATCGAACCCACAACCCTGGCGTTGCAAACGCCATGCTCTACCAACTGAGCTACATCCCTGCCGGCCATTCCCTCCCCTACCCTGGACGACGCTGGGCCAATTGTGCGCCGCCCCATGGGTCTCCCGGTCGCGGCCGGCTACGACAGAGCCTGGATGTCTCCATTCAGAAACATCAGTATCAAACCCGTCTGTCATCTTGCAAGTCTTCATGTGCTGGCTCCATACATGTTTCTGTGAACACACATTTTTCCGTGAATCTACACATAGTCACTGTTCTATTACCAATAGCAGTTAGGATGGGTAATATCCGACACACAAACAGGTACTATGTTGAAGTTTGAACAGGTCAGATAAAACCTACCCAATTATGGTCTCCCCATCAAACGACAGACTGCCATCTGTCAAAAGCTTCTCCAGACCATCTGTAGAAATAGGCAGAGTTGAGGCAGAGTTCATCAGTGACACATAGAATGAAAAAGGTGTTGCTATTACTGGATGTGTTGAGTGCCAGGTCTCTCTGCGTCTCATGCATCTGTGAACACATACACATACTCACTGTTCTATTACTAATGGTTAGCTGATAGCTGATATCTGACACACAAATATATGCTATGGATAAAAGTTTGAACTAGTCAGAACAAACATACCTAATTCTGTTCTCCCCATCAAAGACCGTTGGTTAGCAGGCAAGAGGTGAAGCTGGAAGTGAGGTCTTTGCCAGCACCCAATTGATGGGCATACCAGCGTAGATCAGCCCCTGGCCCCTTATCAAAGATACTGGTCGGTCACTCACACACACACAGAGCACTGATTACATAATCAATGGTGGTTATGATTAGCCTGGTGGAACCAACCTGATCGCTGCGTTGACCTTTCTATTTCACTTCAGATATCATAAAATGTGAAGTGAAATAGAATGGTGAACACAGCTATCAGGCTGTTCCACCAGGCTAGGTTATGCCCTGGACATTATATGCATCTAAAAAGTAGACAATAAGCAACAAATAATGTTAGTTAACCCAATTGTGAAACAAAATGTATGTCATCAAATGTATCATGCAGTGGGTTACCTTCTGTAATTGTACAAATGATGAGCCTGTGAAAGCTGTTTCCGCTGAAAGGTGAAGATTGCTGGCCGGAAACTTGCCAACATGGCTGAATGTTTTATTCATAGGAATGCTCACAGCGAGGGCATGTCTGCATGATGCTGATGAGGGCCCCCTTCCTGGTCTTCTCTATGCTGCATGTTCGGCTGCAAACTGGACATCTCTCGAACAACTGCAGCAGGCAAACGTATGAGGTGGTGTTGACTGGGAGGGCCTGTGACAGATATAATAGACAGCCAAGTGGTAAATTGCATTTGGTTCTAAAGAAAGGACAAAGCTTTTTGCTAATGCACATCACAACCGAAATGACTCTGCTAGTTCTATCTGTTTGGCTGGTGAATTAGCCTACTAGTTTATCAAGCCGGGTATCTGCTTGGCTGGGGAATTAGCCTACTAGTTAACAAGCCTGATATTTTTTAATGCAGCCTTTCACATTTCACATAACACACGTTACCTGTCGTTGTTGATGAAGCCGTCTGTGTCATCAGGGTAGTAACTCGGGTTAATATCAGAGGCCTCATGATGGCGTTTCCTTTTCATAGGAGTCGAGGGAGACTGGCAACAACGGAGGAGGTGTCACAAGGGTACTTGTGTCGCGTGACACACTTTTATTCTGAGTTCTTGCCTGACATGCTGTGAGTGAATTAAATTATTTTTGGAGGTCGCTAAACCATTGCAATCACATTGCTGGACATGTTATGATACCCACCTTTTGCTCGTTCTGGTAGGTCACGACATCTGTTCATAACAACTGTGCACTTTGTCTAACAGAAAAACAGGGTCAACCATTGTCATCATCCCTCAATTATAAACATAGCTCGAGAAATAACGGTATCTCGTTTGGAAGCTAACCCCACCGCCACCATGGGGCACTCTGTTCACAATGTTGACATCAGCAAACCGCTCACTCACACGATGCCATACACGGTGTCTGCCATCTGCCCGGTACAGTTAAAACCGGGATTCATCCGTGAAGAGCACACTTCTCCAGCGTGCCAGTGGCTATCGAAGGTGAGCATTTGCCCACTGAAGTCAGTTACGATGCCAAACTGCAGTCAGGTCAAGACCCTAGTGAGGACTACGAGCACGCAGATGAGCTTCCTTGAAACGGTTTTTGACAGTTTGTGCAGAAATTCTTTGGTTGTGCAAACCCACAGTTTCATCAGCTGTCCGGGTGGCTGGTCTCAGATGATCCTGCAGGTGAAGAAGCCAGATGTGGAGGTCCTGGGATGGCGTGGTTACACGAGGTCTGCGGTTGTGAGACCGGTTGGACGTACTGCCAAATTCTCTAAAACGACGTTGGAGGCGGCTTATGGAAGAGAAGTTAACATTAAATTCTCTGACAGCTCTGGTGGACATTCCTGCAGTCAGCATGCCAATTGCACACTCCCTCAAAACTTGAGACATCTGTGGCACTGGGTTGTGTGACAAAACTGCACATTTTAGAGTGGCCTTTTATTGTCCCCAGCACAAGGTGCACCTGTGTAATGGCCATGCTGTTTAATCAGCTTCTTGATATGCCACACCTGTCAGGTGGATGGATTATCTTGGCAAAGGAGAAATGCTCACTAACAGGGATGTAAATGAATGTGTGCACAAAATTGGAGAGAAATACGCTTTTTGTGCCTATGGAACATTTCGGGGATCTTTATTTCAGCTCATGAAACACTTTACATGTTGCGTTTTATATTTTTGTTCAGTGTACATAACCAGATACATAACCAGCAGTCTATGGTCTAGCTACCATTATGCTCGCCACCACTGGGGACCAACAAACTCCAACCACCTATTCCGCATGATAGGGTCTTTCGGCAGGGCATGCGAACAATAGTTTTGGGCTTTCTGTATAGGGATTTTCAATATCAAATGGCCGTGATCCTTTGAACGTGTTGGGGGCAATGAAACAACGAAGCCCCATTCAATAAAGGGAAGCGAAGTGGGTGGAGGGGCAATTTGCACATGGAGCTTGGCAATAGAAGGCATCATTTGTTGACATAATTCTAATCCAAACCCAACCTTAATTTACTCGTTGTGACGCAATGAGGTTCCAAACTCAGTTTAGATGAGACTGACTTTATGACCAAAATGATCCTAGTTACACTTTGTAGTCAATTTTGACACTAGAATAGTTTTTTCGGACTCCTATCGATGCCACATAGTCCGTTTTCAAAGGGATTATTTGTTTTTTGGGGGCAGTAGCTATTTAAATCCTGATGGAGGTGCAATGACGGCTTGTAACTGCTGCCTTCCCCTCTGTCATCACTCTGACCTCTGCTGTTTAGTGCTGCCTTGTGATTAAATATCTGTGTATGTATTAGAGTGCACCTATTTAGCAGGCATTGCAGAGTGAGGTCTTACAGGGGCAGAGCTCTCTGGGTTGTGTGTGTGTGTGTGTGTGGACCGGCATTAGCAGCAGTGGGGTGTGTATATCTGTAGAGGCAGCTACTCTGAGTTGTGAGTGAGAGGAGAGGAGAGGATGCTCTGGCCTGTGCTCATTCAAGCCACACACACTCTAAACAAACATTATGTGACCGACCGGCTTCTTTCGTGCTATGAAATTGTGTTTTTTACATTGGATAAAAGTAGAGTCTCAGAGCTAGAAAATGGTATATCATACACTACAGTTGAGGAACAATGGGAAAGTAATTCTGCTTTGAAAGTTGATAAACTTGAAACCCCACTAAAAGTAGTAGTAAAAATACACTTTATCTAGTCCTTGGCCTATATCCTAATCTGACTTTGGTGCAAGTCATGTTGTTCTTCACATTACCGTCTCTGGTAAACACACACTATATCAAATATAATGAAAGGTGTAAACGGTTAAATGAAATGGTTACTTGCATAGTGGAGTCTTTAGTTTAGACATGTAGCTAGCTAAACAATGAACCATAATCCCAACTCATACTAACATGCACCATGCATAAATCTGCAGGTAGCTAAAGCTAACCAATTAGGTTCAATGGTAGCTAGCTAGCTAACATTAGGCTTTAACTAGCAATGCAAATGGATTTCTGAGATACAAATAACATTACTACACAGATCATACATGTGACGTTAGCTAGCGAGCCAGCCAGCTAACGTTAGCTAGCTAACTACACTATATATACAAAAGTATGTGGACACCCCTTCAAATGAGTGGATTCTGCTATTTCAGCCACACCCATTGCTGACAGGTGATAAAATCGAGCACACAGCCATGAAATCTCCATAGACAGACATTGGCAGTAGAATGGCCTTACTGAAGAGCTCAGTGACTTTCAATGTGGCACAGTCATAGGACGCAACCTTTCCAACAAGTCAGTTCATCAAATGTCTGCCCTGCTAGAGCTGCCCCGGTCAACTGTAAGTGCTGTTATTGTGAAGTGGAAATGTCTAGGAGCAACAACAACTCAGCCGCAAAGTGGTAGGCCACACAAGCTCACAGAACATGACCGTCGAGTGCTAGAACGCGTAGCGTTTAAGAATCGTCTGTCCTCGGTTGCAACACTCACTACCGAGTTCCAAACTGCCTTTGGAAGCAACGTCAGCACAAGAACTGTTCGTCGGGAGCTTCATGAAATGTTTCCATGGGCGAGCAGCCGCACACAAGCCTGAGATTACAATGCGCACTGCCAAGCGTCGGCTGGAGTGGTGTAAAGCTCGCCACCATTGGACTCTGGAGCTGTGGAAACACGCTATCTGGAGTGATGAATCACGCTTCACCATCTGGTAGTCCGCCGGACTGTTTTTCATGGTTCGGCTAGGACACTTAGTTCCAGTGAATGGAAATCTTAACTCTACAGCATATAATTACATTCTATACGATTCTGTGCTTCCAAATGTATGGCATAATTAACAGTTTGGGGAAGGCCCTTCCCCGTGCACAAAGCGAGGTTCATACAGAAATGATTTGTCGAGATCGGTGTGGAAGAACTTGACTGGCCTGCACAGAGCCCTTACCTCAACCCCATCGAACACCTTTGGAATGAATTGGAACGCCGACTGTGAGCCAAGCCTAATCGCCCAACATCAGTGCCTGACCTCAGTAATGCCCTTATGGCTGAATGGAAGTAAGTCCCTGCAGCAATGTTTCAACATCTAGTGGAAAGCCTTCCCAGAAGAGTGGAGGCTGTCATAGCAGCAAAGGGCGGACTAACTCCATATTATTGCCCATGACTTTGGAATGAGATGTTCGATGAGGAGTTGTCCACATACCACACCCCCTCGGGCCTTATTGCTTAAATGTAGCTGTACTCTTACCTGTATACATGGATGAACACTTCTCCCTCTCTGTCATGGATGCCATGGTTACCCTTAGTTTGAAGATGTAATCCGGAGACAGGTGTTTTATACAGCATCCTTCTGTGTTCCCATTTGGCAATCATCTCTGTCAACTTCTTCTGTGACAACAACACTGTTGATCGCTGTTTCTTCCCCATCACTGTCATCAGACGACTCTGCAATGTCTGTTTAATTTAAGGCAGCAGTGTTGATAGCAGTAGAAACACTTTTTCAGTACTTCATGATATCTTGAAAAAAAAGCCATGGTAGAAAGGATTATCTACACATACTGAGCATCTCATGTTATAGACAGAAGCGTGCTACATGGCAGACCAATCTGAACTCGGCATGTCCAGCATTATCTCAGCCAATCGTGGCTAGCGGGAAGGTTCCTGTATTTTTCCATGGCTAAACCAACTAGGCTCGTATTTTAACAATTGTATTCGTATTTACAGGTGGCATACAAGTTTGTTATTAAGGCACATGAAAGTTCACATGTTCCAGAAGGTATTTCTGCCAAAAAACGCATTTTGATTAAAAAGGGTATATTTTATTAAAATTGCCTCTCCTGTGAAGGTCACATATTCCTATGGGGTACAGTGTGAGAGGTGTGTATATTTGTAGAGGCAGTTTCTCTCTAAGGTTGTGTGTGTGCGTCTGCTAAATGACTAAAATGTAAAATGTAAAAAAAAAAAGTGTTTGTGTGTAGTCTCTGGCCTGTGCTCTCTCCAGCCATGTCCCAGTGGGGCTCAGTGTGGTCAGGAGAGTAAACTGTGGCCTCTATTAATACGCATACTGTGTCTGGCCCACTGAGTGGTTCACCTCTATACACACTCACCCTCTCTTCTTCACACTCTTTCTCACACAGAGGGAGGATCAACTAGGGATTTCTCACACTCTTTCTCTTCTTCTCTCTCGCTTTTTTCCTTTCTGTCTGCCTGTCTGTTTGTCTGTCTGTCCATCCATCTGACCAAATGTCCGTCTGTCCATCTGATTAAGCATCAGGCAACATATCAGTCAATCAATCAAAAAATAATTATAAACCCTTTTTACATCAGCAGTTGTCACAAAGTGCTATACAGATACCCACTCTAAAACCCCAAAGAGCAAGCAATGCAGATGCATCTAGAAAGGCAGGAACCTAGGAAGAAACCTAGAGAGGAACCAGGCTTCTTCTGGTTGTGCCAGGTGGAGATTTAAAGTAATTGTCCAGTGAAAATCTCACTTTTAAAAGTTTATATTCTCTTAACTCATACCCAAATAATGTTTTTGACTCATCCTATACTTGTATTTGAGGCCAAAGCATAAATTGGAGAAAACCCCCCCACAAAAACCCCCACCTCAAACTTGTATCTCAAACAGACCATTTAAAAAATGCTTGCTATTTCCTCAGGAGGATGAGCTGACCAATCAACGGTCTACTCGCATTAATATTTGTAATGACCGGTATAGACGGGTTGGTTGTTTAGCAACAAAACCGAAGCTTGCGCAACTATGGGGCAAAACAGATGGGGTTGGTTTAGATTGTTGACAACATTTAAACTATATATATATATTATTTTTTTGGGGGGGGGGATGGATCAGCTTAATATTGCAGATAGATTGTATCTTCTATTAATGTAATTGTCTGCATCACTTCCAATCCCCCATGTTTTTTTTTATTTTTATATATATATTCCCCTTTATTACTTTTCAACCCCACCATCCTTTCCCTACTTGGAGTAAATTAGTGAACAACAACGCCCAGGCCTCTACTTCCGGTCTATACTTACTATCTACACCTTATGGACAGAGTTAATTTTACAATAATTATATTATATTATAATTATATTTATTTATTTATTTTTTTGCTCCTGAACTTCTTCTACTCTCAACCTCTCCGATCATTTTCATGATGTCCATCCGGTTTGCTTCTAAATGCCATATCTTTCTAACTGTGCTCTTTCCCAAAAGCTCCCAACATACAACCTATATACTTATTATGGACACAGTATGCTTACATTATTAGCTATCTTTGTTATTATTTGTTGTTATTTGTTATTAGTCCCATCCTTCAACTCTATTCAATACCTCCCATCTATCTCTTAACACCATCCATATAGGATTTCTATTTGCCATATATATTTCAACCGTACTGTGATGTTTTACAAAAGTTCTGAACCTTTCTATTCTCATTGCTTCTACAGATTGTGAATTAAAAATAAACATTTTTGCTAAAAGTATTATTATATTATTGATTGATTGACTATGACTTTTCAGATCACCCAGTAATGCTATCTGCAAGGTTAGTTCCAGGTAAATATTGCAATCCTTTAGCCATTCCTGGACCTGTGTCCAAAAACAAGCTACAAATGGACAGAACCAAAACAAATGATCTAATGATTCTATCTCTTCACAGCAAAATCTGCAGAGCTGGGAAGATTGTATCCCCCATATAAATAACATTCTATTGGTAGCAAGAATTTTATATAATAATTTAAATTGAAAGATTCAAATTTTTGAATCCGGTGTCGTTTTGCGTGTCAGTTCATAAACACTATGCCATGGGATCGGTACGTCAAAGATCTCTTCCCAACTATTTTGCAATCTATATGGGACGGCTGTCAATCCTTTGGTCCTTAAGTGAAACTGATATACTTTTTTATTTATCACAGTTTTCCTTAACCAATTATGTTCTTTAATGCAAGGCCGACAGACAAGTTCCTTACTTTCTCCCCCTTCAACTTTCCTCTTCCACTTTTGCGGTAAGGCTGCAATTATTTGGTTGTAATTTTGGGTAGAGCAGACATTTCCATATGTTTTTGTTAGCTGCATGTGCGACATAACTCCACCAGTCCTACAGATGATATCATTTACGGAGATTATACCTTTTTTAAACATTCTGTCAAAAAATAAAGGTTTTTTGTCAATTAGTATATTTGAATTTAACCACAATATTTGTTGCATTATTTGTTCTGTCGTTTCTGGAGGATTAAATTGAAATTGCAACCAACTTTCTATGGCTTGTTTTAGAAATAGTGACATTTGGGAGATTATTTCCTTTTCAAATAACTGAAAGTGAGAGGTTGTAATCTGAATAAAGGGGAAAAGGCCTTTCTTGAACAGTGGGTGAGACAATCTTACTAATTTGCTTGAGAACCAGTTCGGATTTAAGTATAACTTTTGGATGACTGAAGATTTTAGTGATAGGTCTAATGCTTTAATATTTAATAATTTCTGTCCTCCGAATTCATATTCATTATATAAATATGCTCTTTTAATTTTGTCTGGCTTGCCGTTCCAAATAAAATTGAATATTTTTTTCTCATATAATTTAAAAAACGGTTTAAACTATATTACATCTACAATATTTATTGAAATCTTAAATACATTCCCACAATGTGTACTTGTTGTTGCTCAAATATATCGTTACAGTTGTTGGTTAACTAGCTAGCGAATTGTAATTAGCATATATACGTGACAGTCAAAACAACTCAAAACAAGACATGGTGTCAAGAACAAGATAAAACTAGTTGAAACGAGCCACCTACGATTCCTCACATAACAGCTTCTTGTCATTGTTGCTAGCTAGCTGGCCATCCAGAATCACATCACGCATGGACTTCTGCCCCATTGAAACATGTGCATCGTTTTCGTGATGTTGTCAGCTAACCCATACTCTCACATCATCCAACACAGAAAATATGCTTTTTAATATACTTAATGAAAAAAATGTAGAAGGGGAAACTATTTACATTTTAGTCATTTAGCAGACGCTCTTATCCAGAACGACTTACAGTTAGTGAGTGCATACATTTTTCATACTGGCCCCCCGTAATTATAGGTCATATTTCATTGAAATCTGAAAACACTGGGCAGTTACTTTGAGTACATGGCCATTAAGGCCATATCGTTCTTCAAGACGTTCAAACGTTCATAGATAATCAGCAGGGTCAAATAATAACCACGGTGGTTATAGAGAAGGGGTTCTCAAACTTTCTGGGGCCGGGGACTCCTTTTGTGATAGTAAATTCATCAGGGAACTCGAGTGAGATTTAAAAAAATAGCATACAAGGAGTTCTACTATTACTTTGGCAGTGCATGGCCGGACGGAACATTTTGAAGGCCCACTTCTTGGTATCGGAGAGAACATGGGTAAAACTTTATATCAGGGTTCGTTAATAAACCATTTATTAACAGTTTGTAAAGAGTTTACATTCCATTTTATAAATCATTGTTCTTACATTTGTAAATGTCAATAAGCAGCTCTCTAAATAGTCATTTACGTATTTGTAAACACTATTTTAATTAAAACTGCGAGGCTAGCTAATGCTAAAGCAGCCCATTGGATTCCACAACACTTCCCGTAGCAACTTACCCCAATGCTAGGAATCGTATTTTTAAGGAAACCAATGGGCTGCTTTAGCATCAGCTAGCCTAGCATGCTGATGACAAAGACAGTTAAAATAAAAAATAAACAATAGTGTTTATACATGTGTAATTAACAATTTAGAGATTGCTTATTGACATGTAAAAATGTAGGAATAATGATTAATAAATGGAAAGTAAACTCTTTACAAACAGTATATAAATGGTTTATTAAGGGAGCTTAGTTAATATAAAGTGTTACCAGAACATTTAGCCGTTTTCACCCTAATTTCTTACAATTCTGTCATCGGTCAGATATATTTTTAGTTGTTGCAGCTTTTAAGCTAATATCCTGTAATTCTACACATTTTGCCATGAGGCAGAGAGAACTTTGCAGTTTTAAAGCTTAAATGACAGTGCATTTATGTAAAAAAAAAAAAAAAAAAAAAAAAGGGGAATACAAGAAGTATTGATGGAGTACTGTGGATACCAATATCCCTGTGAGCCTCCCAGGCCCATGTTGCCCAGGGTGTTAAGAACATACATTGTAGATTAATAGTATTACATTCTAATGAATTGTATTACACCCTCTAACCATATTACTCTGATCCCCTGGCCAAAGTCCATTTAATCTGTTGCTGTTAAAAATATTCATTTAAAAGAATAAGTAGAGAACAGATGGCAATAAAACCTGTAACATAGAGGCTCAGAATAAATTAGAGGAAAAACAAAAATAAATGGAGAAACTTATTCAAGAAAGATCAAGTGTAATATATTATAATAATAATAAAGGAAACTGCATGGAATATGGATAAAAAATGCACCAAATTATTTTAAAATCTTCAACATAGAAATGCTTCCAAAAATAATTTACTGAAACTGGTTACAAATGATGGAGTCACCCATGATTCACCAAATTATATTTTGAAAGATGAAGCAAAGTACTTTAAGCAAATGTTTTCATTTCAGTCACCTCCATCTCCTCTAAATGAAGCTAATTGTAGGGATTGTTTTTCTATTGATAATGTAAAATTAACAGCCATACAGAAAGACTCATGTGAATGTGAAATTACAGAGGAGGAACTTCTGGATGCAATTAAAGACTTTAAGTCTGGGGAAAGTCCAGGGTTGGATTGCATACCAGTCGAGGTATGCCAAACCTTTTATGATATACTCAGAGGACCGTCATTAGCATGTTTTAACCACTCCTATGTAAATGGTAGATTATCAGACACTCAAGAAGAAGGTCTGATTTCATTATTACTGAAACAGGATACAGGTGGGAAATACAAAGGTCCAATCCATTCAAAAAATTGGAGGCCCTTTACACTTCAGTGTTGTGATGCAAAAATTCTAGCAAAATGTATAGGGCATAGAATTAAAAAGGTATTGTCGGACATTATTCATTCTAATCAGAAAGGTTTTTTACATGGACGATCATTGGAGATAATATAAGGCAAGTACTGGAAACAATAGAACACTATGGAAAATCTGGGAAACCAGGCCTGCTATTCATAGCAGACTTTGAAAAGGCATTTGATAAAGTACGACTGGAGTTTATATATACAGTGGGGGAAAAAAGTATTTAGTCAGCCACCAATTGTGCAAGTTCTCCCACTTAAAAAGATGAGAGAGGCCTGTAATTTTCATCATAGGTACACGTTAACTGTGACAGACAAATTGAGATTTTTTTTCTCCAGAAAATCACATTGTAGGATTTTTAATGAATTTATTTGCAAATTATGGTGGAAAATAAGTATTTGGTCACTTACAAACAAGCAAGATTTCTAGCTCTCACAGACCTGTAACTTCTTCTTTAAGAGGCTCCTCTGTCCTCCACTCGTTACCTGTATTAATGGCACCTGTTTGAACTTGTTATCAGTATAAAAGACACCTGTCCACAACCTCAAACAGTCACACTCCAAACACCACTATGGCCAAGACCAAAGAGCTGTCAAAGGACACCAGAAACAAAATTGTAGACCTGCACCAGGCTGGGAAGACTGAATCTGCAATAGGTAAGCAGCTTGGTTTGAAGAAATCAACTGTGGGAGCAATTATTAGGAAATGGAAGACATACAAGACCACTGATAATCTCCCTCGATCTGGGGCTCCACGCAAGATCTCACCCCGTGGGGTCAAAATGATCACAAGAACGGTGAGCAAAAATCCCAGAACCACACGGAGGGACCTAGTGAATGACCTGCAGAGAGCTGGGACCAAAGTAACAAAGCCTACCATCAGTAACACACTACGCCGCCAGGGACTCAAATCCTGCAGTGCCAGACGTGTCCCCCTGCTTAAGCCAGTACATGTCCAGGCCCGTCTGAAGTTTGCTAGAGTGCATTTGGATGATCCAGAAGAGGATTGGGAGAATGTCATATGGTCAGATGAAACCAAAATAGAACTTTTTGGCAAAAACTCAACTCGTCGTGTTTGGAGGACAAAGAATGCTGAGTTGCATCCAAAGAACACCATACCTACTGTGAAGCATGGGGGTGGAAACATCATGCTTTGGGGCTGTTTTTCTGCAAAGGGACCAGGACGACTGATCCGTGTAAAGGAAAGAATGAATGGGGCCATGTATCGTGAGATTTTGAGTGAAAACCTCCTTCCATCAGCAAGGGCATTGAAGATGAAACGTGGCTGGGTCTTTCAGCATGACAATGATCCCAAACACACCGCCCGGGCAACGAAGGAGTGGCTTCGTAAGAAGCATTTCAAGGTCCTGGAGTGGTCTCGCCAGTCTCCAGATCTCAACCCCATAGAAAATCTTTGGAGGGAGTTGAAAGTCCGTGTTGCCCAGCGACAGTCCCAAAACATCACTGCTCTAGAGGAGATCTGCATGGAGGAATGGGCCAAAATAAAAGCAACAGTGTGTGAAAACCTTGTGAAGACTTACAGAAAACGTTTGACCAGTGTCATTGCCAACAAAGGGTATATAACAAAGTATTGAGCAACTTTTGTTATTGACCAAATACTTATTTTCCACCATAATTTGCAAATAAATTCATAAAAAATCCTACAATGTGATTTTCTTGATTTTTTTTTCCTAATTTTGTCTGTCATAGTTGACGTGTACCTATGATGAAAATTACAGGCCTCTCTCATCTTTTTAAGTGGGAGAACTTGCACAATTGGTGGCTGACTAAATACTTTTTTCCCCCACTGTATATATGCCTGGAGCATTTCAATTTTGGAGAATCTCTTATGAAATGGGTTAAAATCATGTATAGTAACCCTAGGTTTAAAATAGTAAATAATGGCTATTTAAAACAAGGTTGTCCACTATCGGCATATCTATTTATTATGGCCATCGAAATGTAAGCAATTAAAATCAGATCCAACAATAATATCAAGGGATTAGAAATCCAGGGCTTAAAAACGAAGGTGTCATTGTACGCTGATGATTCATGTTTTCTTTTAAATCCACAACTGTAATCCCTCCACAGCCTCATAGAGGATCTAGATACATTTTCTAACCTCTGGATTACAACCAAATTATGATACATTTACTATATTACGAATTGGATCATTAAAAAATGTAAAATGTACATTACCATGTAGTTTACCAATAAAATGGTCTGATGGTGATGTGGATATATTCGGAATACATATCCCAAATGAAATAATTGATCTCACTCCAATACATTTTAATAGAATGTTTGCAAAAATAGATACGATCTTGTTACCATGGAAAGGTAAATACCTGTCTATTTGTGGATAAATCACCCTGATTAACTCTTTAGTATTATCCCAGTTTACCTATTTGCTTATGGTCTTGCCTACGCATAGCGAACAATTTGTAAAAATTATATGAGAAAAAAATATTCCATTTTATTTGGAATAGCAAGCCAGACAAAATTAAACGGGCCTATTTATATAATGAATATGAATTCAGATCAATAATATAATAATACTTTTAGCAAAAATGTTTTTTTTTTTCAATTTACAATCTGTAGAAACAATGAGAATAGAAGGGTTCAGAACTTTTGTGAAACATCACAGTCCAGTTGAAAAATATATGGCAAATAGAAATCCAATATGGATGGTGTTGAGATAGATGGGAGGTGTTGAATTGAGCTGAAGGATGGGACTAATAACAACTAACAACAACTAATAACAACAAGATAACTAATGTAAAGCAGACTGTGTCCATAATTCGTATATACAGTGGGGGGAAAAAGTATTTAGTCAGCCACCAATTGTGCAAGTTCTCCCACTTAAAAAGATGAGAGAGGCCTGTAATTTTCATCATAGGTACACGTCAACTATGACAGACAAAATGAGAAAAAAATATCCAGAAAATCACATTGTAGGATTTTTAATGAATTTATTTGCAAATTATGGTGGAAAATAAGTATTTTCCACCATAATTTGCAAATAAATTCATAAAAAATCCTACAATGTGATTTTCTGGATTTTTTTTCTCATTTTGTATATATATATATATATATGCAGGGAATAAATCAAATTGGGGATTGGAAGTCATGCAGACAATTACATTGATGGAAGTTACAATCTATCTGCAATATCAAAGTTGATCTACCCCTTAAAAAAAAATAAACCCTGTTATAGAGGGTGCAAACATATCCACCCCAGGTAGAGAGGTAACTCCCATTGACACCTAACAACCAGGCCAATCTGACCCATACTGACCTGGACCTCCCCAGACCAACTAGTCTGTGACTGCTCACTGCTCCCTCCCTCCCTGTCTTAGCTGAGTTAGTCTGGCCAACCAGGCCAATCTGACCCATACTGACCTGGACCTCCCCAGACCAACTAGTCTGTGACTGCTCACTGCTCCCTCCCTCCCTGTCTTAGCTGAGTTAGTCTGGCCAACCAGGCCAATCTGACCCATACTGACCTGGACCTCCCCAGACCAACTAGTCTGTGACTGCTCACTGCTCCCTCCCTCCCTGTCTTAGCTGAGTTAGTCTGGCCAACCAGGCCAATCTGACCCATACTGACCTGGACCTCCCCAGACCAACTAGTCTGTGACTGCTCACTGCTCCCTCCCTCCCTGTCTTAGCTGAGTTAGTCTGGCCAACCAGGCCAATCTGACCCATACTGACCTGGACCTCCCCAGACCAACTAGTCTGTGACTGCTCACTGCTCCCTCCCTCCCTGTCTTAGCTGAGTTAGTCTGGCCAACCAGGCCAATCTGACCCATACTGACCTGGACCTCCCCAGACCAACTAGTCTGTGACTGCTCACTGCTCCCTCCCTCCCTGTCTTAGCTGAGTTAGTCTGGCCAACCAGGCCAATCTGACCCATACTGACCTGGACCTCCCCAGACCAACTAGTCTGTGACTGCTCACTGCTCCCTCCCTCCCTGTCTTAGCTGAGTTAGTCTGGCCAACCAGGCCAATCTGACCCATACTGACCTGGACCTCCCCAGACCAACTAGTCTGTGACTGCTCACTGCTCCCTCCCTCCCTGTCTTAGCTGAGTTAGTCTGGCCAACCAGGCCAATCTGACCCATACTGACCTGGACCTCCCCAGACCAACTAGTCTGTGACTGCTCACTGCTCCCTCCCTCCCTGTCTTAGCTGAGTTAGTCTGGCCAACCAGGCCAATCTGACCCATACTGACCTGGACCTCCCCAGACCAACTAGTCTGTGACTGCTCACTGCTCCCTCCCTCCCTGTCTTAGCTGAGTTAGTCTGGCCAACCAGGCCAATCTGACCCATACTGACCTGGACCTCCCCAGACCAACTAGTCTGTGACTGCTCACTGCTCCCTCCCTCCCTGTCTTAGCTGAGTTAGTCTGGCCAACCAGGCCAATCTGACCCATACTGACCTGGACCTCCCCAGACCAACTAGTCTGTGACTGCTCACTGCTCCCTCCCTCCCTGTCTTAGCTGAGTTAGTCTGGCCAACCAGGCCAATCTGACCCATACTGACCTGGACCTCCCCAGACCAACTAGTCTGTGACTGCTCACTGCTCCCTCCCTCCCTGTCTTAGCTGAGTTAGTCTGGCCAACCAGGCCAATCTGACCCATACTGACCTGGACCTCCCCAGACCAACTAGTCTGTGACTGCTCACTGCTCCCTCCCTCCCTGTCTTAGCTGAGTTAGTCTGGCCAACCAGGCCAATCTGACCCATACTGACCTGGACCTCCCCAGACCAACTAGTCTGTGACTGCTCACTGCTCCCTCCCTCCCTGTCTTAGCTGAGTTAGTCTGGCCAACCAGGCCAATCTGACCCATACTGACCTGGACCTCCCCAGACCAACTAGTCTGTGACTGCTCACTGCTCCCTCCCTCCCTGTCTTAGCTGAGTTAGTCTGGCCAACCAGGCCAATCTGACCCATACTGACCTGGACCTCCCCAGACCAACTAGTCTGTGACTGCTCACTGCTCCCTCCCTCCCTGTCTTAGCTGAGTTAGTCTGGCCAACCAGGCCAATCTGACCCATACTGACCTGGACCTCCCCAGACCAACTAGTCTGTGACTGCTCACTGCTCCCTCCCTCCCTGTCTTAGCTGAGTTAGTCTGGCCAACCAGGCCAATCTGACCCATACTGACCTGGACCTCCCCAGACCAACTAGTCTGTGACTGCTCACTGCTCCCTCCCTCCCTGTCTTAGCTGAGTTAGTCTGGCCAACCAGGCCAATCTGACCCATACTGACCTGGACCTCCCCAGACCAACTAGTCTGTGACTGCTCACTGCTCCCTCCCTCCCTGTCTTAGCTGAGTTAGTCTGGCCAACCAGGCCAATCTGACCCATACTGACCTGGACCTCCCCAGACCAACTAGTCTGTGACTGCTCACTGCTCCCTCCCTCCCTGTCTTAGCTGAGTTAGTCTGGCCAACCAGGCCAATCTGACCCATACTGACCTGGACCTCCCCAGACCAACTAGTCTGTGACTGCTCACTGCTCCCTCCCTCCCTGTCTTAGCTGAGTTAGTCTGGCCAACCAGGCCAATCTGACCCATACTGACCTGGACCTCCCCAGACCAACTAGTCTGTGACTGCTCACTGCTCCCTCCCTCCCTGTCTTAGCTGAGTTAGTCTGGCCAACCAGGCCAATCTGACCCATACTGACCTGGACCTCCCCAGACCAACTAGTCTGTGACTGCTCACTGCTCCCTCCCTCCCTGTCTTAGCTGAGTTAGTCTGGCCAACCAGGCCAATCTGACCCATACTGACCTGGACCTCCCCAGACCAACTAGTCTGTGACTGCTCACTGCTCCCTCCCTCCCTGTCTTAGCTGAGTTAGTCTGGCCAACCAGGCCAATCTGACCCATACTGACCTGGACCTCCCCAGACCAACTAGTCTGTGACTGCTCACTGCTCCCTCCCTCCCTGTCTTAGCTGAGTTAGTCTGGCCAACCAGGCCAATCTGACCCATACTGACCTGGACCTCCCCAGACCAACTAGTCTGTGACTGCTCACTGCTCCCTCCCTCCCTGTCTTAGCTGAGTTAGTCTGGCCAACCAGGCCAATCTGACCCATACTGACCTGGACCTCCCCAGACCAACTAGTCTGTGACTGCTCACTGCTCCCTCCCTCCCTGTCTTAGCTGAGTTAGTCTGGCCAACCAGGCCAATCTGACCCATACTGACCTGGACCTCCCCAGACCAACTAGTCTGTGACTGCTCACTGCTCCCTCCCTCCCTGTCTTAGCTGAGTTAGTCTGGCCAACCAGGCCAATCTGACCCATACTGACCTGGACCTCCCCAGACCAACTAGTCTGTGACTGCTCACTGCTCCCTCCCTCCCTGTCTTAGCTGAGTTAGTCTGGCCAACCAGGCCAATCTGACCCATACTGACCTGGACCTCCCCAGACCAACTAGTCTGTGACTGCTCACTGCTCCCTCCCTCCCTGTCTTAGCTGAGTTAGTCTGGCCAACCAGGCCAATCTGACCCATACTGACCTGGACCTCCCCAGACCAACTAGTCTGTGACTGCTCACTGCTCCCTCCCTCCCTGTCTTAGCTGAGTTAGTCTGGCCAACCAGGCCAATCTGACCCATACTGACCTGGACCTCCCCAGACCAACTAGTCTGTGACTGCTCACTGCTCCCTCCCTCCCTGTCTTAGCTGAGTTAGTCTGGCCAACCAGGCCAATCTGACCCATACTGACCTGGACCTCCCCAGACCAACTAGTCTGTGACTGCTCACTGCTCCCTCCCTCCCTGTCTTAGCTGAGTTAGTCTGGCCAACCAGGCCAATCTGACCCATACTGACCTGGACCTCCCCAGACCAACTAGTCTGTGACTGCTCACTGCTCCCTCCCTCCCTGTCTTAGCTGAGTTAGTCTGGCCAACCAGGCCAATCTGACCCATACTGACCTGGACCTCCCCAGACCAACTAGTCTGTGACTGCTCACTGCTCCCTCCCTCCCTGTCTTAGCTGAGTTAGTCTGGCCAACCAGGCCAATCTGACCCATACTGACCTGGACCTCCCCAGACCAACTAGTCTGTGACTGCTCACTGCTCCCTCCCTCCCTGTCTTAGCTGAGTTAGTCTGGCCAACCAGGCCAATCTGACCCATACTGACCTGGACCTCCCCAGACCAACTAGTCTGTGACTGCTCACTGCTCCCTCCCTCCCTGTCTTAGCTGAGTTAGTCTGGCCAACCAGGCCAATCTGACCCATACTGACCTGGACCTCCCCAGACCAACTAGTCTGTGACTGCTCACTGCTCCCTCCCTCCCTGTCTTAGCTGAGTTAGTCTGGCCAACCAGGCCAATCTGACCCATACTGACCTGGACCTCCCCAGACCAACTAGTCTGTGACTGCTCACTGCTCCCTCCCTCCCTGTCTTAGCTGAGTTAGTCTGGCCAACCAGGCCAATCTGACCCATACTGACCTGGACCTCCCCAGACCAACTAGTCTGTGACTGCTCACTGCTCCCTCCCTCCCTGTCTTAGCTGAGTTAGTCTGGCCAACCAGGCCAATCTGACCCATACTGACCTGGACCTCCCCAGACCAACTAGTCTGTGACTGCTCACTGCTCCCTCCCTCCCTGTCTTAGCTGAGTTAGTCTGGCCAACCAGGCCAATCTGACCCATACTGACCTGGACCTCCCCAGACCAACTAGTCTGTGACTGCTCACTGCTCCCTCCCTCCCTGTCTTAGCTGAGTTAGTCTGGCCAACCAGGCCAATCTGACCCATACTGACCTGGACCTCCCCAGACCAACTAGTCTGTGACTGCTCACTGCTCCCTCCCTCCCTGTCTTAGCTGAGTTAGTCTGGCCAACCAGGCCAATCTGACCCATACTGACCTGGACCTCCCCAGACCAACTAGTCTGTGACTGCTCACTGCTCCCTCCCTCCCTGTCTTAGCTGAGTTAGTCTGGCCAACCAGGCCAATCTGACCCATACTGACCTGGACCTCCCCAGACCAACTAGTCTGTGACTGCTCACTGCTCCCTCCCTCCCTGTCTTAGCTGAGTTAGTCTGGCCAACCAGGCCAATCTGACCCATACTGACCTGGACCTCCCCAGACCAACTAGTCTGTGACTGCTCACTGCTCCCTCCCTCCCTGTCTTAGCTGAGTTAGTCTGGCCAACCAGGCCAATCTGACCCATACTGACCTGGACCTCCCCAGACCAACTAGTCTGTGACTGCTCACTGCTCCCTCCCTCCCTGTCTTAGCTGAGTTAGTCTGGCCAACCAGGCCAATCTGACCCATACTGACCTGGACCTCCCCAGACCAACTAGTCTGTGACTGCTCACTGCTCCCTCCCTCCCTGTCTTAGCTGAGTTAGTCTGGCCAACCAGGCCAATCTGACCCATACTGACCTGGACCTCCCCAGACCAACTAGTCTGTGACTGCTCACTGCTCCCTCCCTCCCTGTCTTAGCTGAGTTAGTCTGGCCAACCAGGCCAATCTGACCCATACTGACCTGGACCTCCCCAGACCAACTAGTCTGTGACTGCTCACTGCTCCCTCCCTCCCTGTCTTAGCTGAGTTAGTCTGGCCAACCAGGCCAATCTGACCCATACTGACCTGGACCTCCCCAGACCAACTAGTCTGTGACTGCTCACTGCTCCCTCCCTCCCTGTCTTAGCTGAGTTAGTCTGGCCAACCAGGCCAATCTGACCCATACTGACCTGGACCTCCCCAGACCAACTAGTCTGTGACTGCTCACTGCTCCCTCCCTCCCTGTCTTAGCTGAGTTAGTCTGGCCAACCAGGCCAATCTGACCCATACTGACCTGGACCTCCCCAGACCAACTAGTCTGTGACTGCTCACTGCTCCCTCCCTCCCTGTCTTAGCTGAGTTAGTCTGGCCAACCAGGCCAATCTGACCCATACTGACCTGGACCTCCCCAGACCAACTAGTCTGTGACTGCTCACTGCTCCCTCCCTCCCTGTCTTAGCTGAGTTAGTCTGGCCAACCAGGCCAATCTGACCCATACTGACCTGGACCTCCCCAGACCAACTAGTCTGTGACTGCTCACTGCTCCCTCCCTCCCTGTCTTAGCTGAGTTAGTCTGGCCAACCAGGCCAATCTGACCCATACTGACCTGGACCTCCCCAGACCAACTAGTCTGTGACTGCTCACTGCTCCCTCCCTCCCTGTCTTAGCTGAGTTAGTCTGGCTAACCAGGCCAATCTGACCCATACTGACCTGGACCTCCCCAGACCAACTAGTCTGTGACTGCTCACTGCTCCCTCCCTCCCTGTCTTAGCTGAGTTAGTCTGGCCAACCAGGCCAATCTGACCCATACTGACCTGGACCTCCCCAGACCAACTAGTCTGTGACTGCTCACTGCTCCCTCCCTCCCTGTCTTAGCTGAGTTAGTCTGGCCAACCAGGCCAATCTGACCCATACTGACCTGGACCTCCCCAGACCAACTAGTCTGTGACTGCTCACTGCTCCCTCCCTCCCTGTCTTAGCTGAGTTAGTCTGGCCAACCAGGCCAATCTGACCCATACTGACCTGGACCTCCCCAGACCAACTAGTCTGTGACTGCTCACTGCTCCCTCCCTCCCTGTCTTAGCTGAGTTAGTCTGGCCAACCAGGCCAATCTGACCCATACTGACCTGGACCTCCCCAGACCAACTAGTCTGTGACTGCTCACTGCTCCCTCCCTCCCTGTCTTAGCTGAGTTAGTCTGGCCAACCAGGCCAATCTGACCCATACTGACCTGGACCTCCCCAGACCAACTAGTCTGTGACTGCTCACTGCTCCCTCCCTCCCTGTCTTAGCTGAGTTAGTCTGGCCAACCAGGCCAATCTGACCCATACTGACCTGGACCTCCCCAGACCAACTAGTCTGTGACTGCTCACTGCTCCCTCCCTCCCTGTCTTAGCTGAGTTAGTCTGGCCAACCAGGCCAATCTGACCCATACTGACCTGGACCTCCCCAGACCAACTAGTCTGTGACTGCTCACTGCTCCCTCCCTCCCTGTCTTAGCTGAGTAGGTCTGGTCAGGACTCACACACTCACTTACATCTGCAGTTAGAATTCAATCATTTGTGTTTGTGCATGGTGACAATGTTGACTAATGACCGCCCTGGAGTCAAATGCCAACCTGCCCCCCCCCCCCCCCCCCCCCCCCCCGCCCTTGCCTCCCCCCTCTGCTTCCTGCCTAGCATGCTGTGCAGCCCTGCGCCTGTCTGTGCTCAGGTGTAGTGTGTGCAGCTGAGTTGGTTAAATGAGAGGGCTGTCAGGGGAGTGGTGAATGGTTATGTTTTTGGTTTAAATGTGTGTTTTATTGAATAATATTAACCATATTCAACTCCTCCTGGTTTGTAGTCACTGGGTGGAAGAGCTGCTGTGTTTTCTCAGTAGTGGTTGTAGTATAAGGAACTGTGCAGCACACTTTTATGTCCAAGCAACATACTTATACACATACACTCACATACAGTGCATTGGGAAAGTATTCAGACCCCTTTACTTTTTCCACATTTTGTTACGTTACAGCCTTATTCTAAAATGGATTAAAATCATTTTTTTCCTCATCAATCTACACACACTACTCCACAATGAAAAAGCAAAAACAGGATTTTATCAATTTTAGCAAATGAATTACAAATAAAAAATGGAAATACCTTATTTAAATAAGTATTCAGACCCTTTGTATGAGACTCGAAATTGAGCTCCGGTGCATCCTGTTTCCATTGATCATCCTTGAGATGTTTCTACAACTTGATTGGAGTCCACCTGTCGTAAATTCAATTGATTGGACATGATTTGGAAAGGCACACACCTGTCTATATAAGGTCCTACAGTTGACAGTGCATGTTAGAGGAAAAACCAAGCCATGAGGTAGAAGGAATTGTCCGTAGAGCTTGAGGACAGGATTATGTCGAGGCAGAGATCTGGGTGAGGTACCAAAACATTTCTGCAGCATTGAAGGTCCCCAAGAACACAGTGGGCTCCAACATTCTTAAATGGAAGAAGTTTGGAACCACCAAGACTCTTCCTAGAGCTGGCCGCCCGGCCAAACTGAGCAATCGGGGGAGAAGGGCCTTGGTCAGGGAGGTGACCAAGAATGCGATGGTCTCTCTGACAGAGCTCCAGAGTTCCTCTATGGAGATGGGAGAACCTTCCAGAAGGACAACCATCTCTGCAGCACTCCACCAATCAGGCCTTTATGGTAGAGTGGCCAGACGGAAGCCACTCCTCAGTAAAAGGCACATGACAGCCCGCTTGGAGTTTGCCAAAAGGCACCTAAAGGACTCTCAGACCATGAGAAACAAGATTCTCTGATCTGATGAAACCAACATTGAATTCTTTGGCCTGAATGCCAAGCCTCACGTCTGGAGGAAACCTAGCACCATCCCTACGGTGAAGCATGGTGGTGGCAGCATCAGGCTGTGGGGATGTGTTTCAGCGGCAGGGACTGGGAGACTAGTCAGGATCAAGGGAAAGATGAACAGTGTAAAGTACAGAGAGATCCTTGCTGAAAACCTGCTCCAGAGCGCTCAGGACCTCAGGCTGGGGCAAGGTTCACCTTCCAACAGGACAACAACCCTAAGCACACAGTCAAGACAACGCAGGAGTGGCTTCGAGACAAGTCTCTTAATGTCCTTGAGTGGCCCAGCCAGAGCCCGGACTTGAACCAGATCGAACATCTCAGGAGAGACCTGAAAATAGCTGTGCAGCGACGCTCCCCATCCAACTTGACAGAGCTTGAGAGGATCTGCAGAGAAGAATGGGAGAAACTCCCCAAATACAGATGTGCCAAGCTTGTAGCGTCATACCCAAGAAGACTCAAGGCTGTAATCGCTGCCAAAGGTGCTTCAAGAAAGTACTGAGTAAAGGGTCTGAATACTTATGTAAATGTGATATTTCCAGGGTTTTTTTTTATATAAATTTGCAAAAATGTCTAAAAACCTGTTTTTGCTTCGTCATTATGGGGTATTGTGTGTAGATTGATGAGATGTTTTTTTTTTTTAATACATTTTAGAATAAGGCTGTAATGTAACAAAATGTGGTCTTAATCATTTCTGAATGCACAATATACAAACACACACACACACACACACACACACACATACTTGCCTAGTTTTTGCTTTGTAATTTGCTTTGTCATACTTGCCAAGACTTCCCTGGTTAAATAAAGGTTAAATTAAAAAAAATACATAGAAAGTATTCACAGCCCTTGACTTTTTCCACATTTTGTTGTGTTAAAGCTTGAATTTAAAATTATTTTTGTCAACTTATCCTCTGCAGCGGAGGTAAATCTTGTTCTTTCATTCCTGTGGCGATCCTAATGAGAGCCCATTTCATCATAGCGCTTGATGGTTTTTGCGACTGCACTTGAAGAAACTTTAAAAGTTCTTGAAATGTTCTGTATTGACTGACCTTCCTGTCTTAAAGTAATGATGGACTGTGGTTTCTCTTTGCTTATTTGAGCTGTTCTTGCCATAATATGGACTTGGTCTTTTACCAAATAGGGCTATCTTCTGTATACCCCCCTACCTTGTCACAACACAACTGATTGGCTCAAACGCATTAAATTGGAAAGAAATTCCACAAATTAACTTTTAAGAAGGCACACCTGTTAATTGAAATGCATTCCAGGTGACTACCTCATGAAGCTGGTTGAGAGAATGCCAAGAGTGTGCAAAGCTGTCATCAAGGCAAAGGGTGGCTGTTTGAAGAATCTCAAATATAAAATATATTTTGATTTGTTTAACACTTTTTTGGTTACTACATGATTCCATATGTGATATTTCATAGTTTTGATGTCTTCACTATTATTCTACAATGCAAAAAATAGTAAAAATAAAGAAAAACCCTTGATTCAGTAGGTGTGTTGAAACTTTTGACTGGTAGTGTATATATTATATGTATTTATTTTGTTGTTGCTTCTCTGTAATAGTACTAGCCACCTAGCAATTTTATGAAGTTGGCTTTAGCTAGTCCAGATAGGTTCCCAATCTCCCAATCTCATAACTAGCTACCAATAAGCCATTTAATAATAATAATAATAATAATAATAATATGCCATTTAGCAGACGCTTTTATCCAAAGCGACTTACAGTCATGTGTGCATACATTTTTGTGTATGGGTGTTCCCGGGGATCGAACCCACTACCCTGGCGTTACAAGCGCCGTGCTCTACCAGCCGTGCTCAGGCTATCAATCAAGTTAAAGTAGCTAGCTTGTCTAACTATCTTAGCTGGCATGCCTGCTGGCTAGGTTGGTAGCAAGCAACAACTAAAGGTACTTTATATGACTCGCATTCCTTTAAATCTTTTACCCAGATTTTAGCAGAGAATAATATTTAGTTTATTTAAAAAAATAACCACCAGTCAGGAGGATACAGACAGCTTAAGAGGTATGCCCGAAAAATATACATATTTTTGACATAGAATGAAGCATAATGATTATGGCTCTTGATTGCAGGTTAAAAGCTGTTTCAGGTCTTTTGAAAAATGCAAAATTCTCCAACTTCCAGACCACCCCCTAGCCTTCCTCAGGTACTTTGTGCCGCCTCAGATTTTTGGGGTGCATGATGCCCCTGTACACACACACACACACACACACACATACACACATGCACACACAGACATATACGCACACGTACTCACTCACTTATAGGGGGTACCAGCAATCATTTCATTTAGCATGCCAACCCCCTTCATTTACATTTTCCGGGGAATTTTTCATCATAAGCGTATTCTGTCATCGATATTTTGGAAGGTAGATTGAGGGTTAGCATCGTTAGTGTCGTAGCGGAAACCAGGGCCTGGCTCAGTGGAACACCAGGACCATTATAGAACCCAGGAGTGTGTGTGTATGTGCGTGCCTCCGTGCGTGTGTGTATGTGCGTGTGTTGGACCCAGGCAGGCTGCACCAGAAGCATTCAGGAACAGGAGGAGGAGGCACCCCTGCTAATGTTTCAGCCCCAAAATGAGTTCCATTCCCTGGGAAGTGGTGCTCAGAGTCAGGGATGTAATACTCATATGGAGCAGTTTATGAGAATTAGGAGGTTTTATTTAGTCTACAGGGTCCAGTCCTACTCTCTTCCCCTCTCTCTCCCTCCCTCCCTTGTCATCATCTCCTCTCGCTCGCTCTCTCTCTTCCTCTCTCTCTCTCTCTCTCGCTCTCTCTCTCTCTCTCCCTGGCTTGTCAAGTTTCTCTGTTTACTGCTATTAGACAGACAGGATGGTTGTGTGTTGGACAGGCAGGCAGGCAGGTAGGCA
>NC_140014.1:37083377-37130877 GCF_964263955.1 Coregonus lavaretus
TTTAAACAGGCTATATTGCAACAATTAGGCCTACCGACAAAGATGAGTGCCTATACCATAAGCTACCCAACAAATGACAGCAATAGGCTAATAATATTTATTTTACAACAAGCCTACTTATAACCTATCTTAAACTAAATACTGAGCACAAAATTCAAAAAAAATGGTTCCAATAGTTAACATTTTTTTCTAAGAGATTGTCAGTTGGATATGCTTTCTGCAAGGTTTTGTAGATCTTCCCTATCATATGAGTATCATTTTCTGACACAAATATAATTCCCCCAACATTGCTCTGATTTCCAAAAGATTTCAGATCGAAATGTCTTGATATATTGTGTCCCGTGTAGCTCAGTTGGTAGAGCATGGCGTTTGCAACGCCAGGGTTGTGGGTTCGATTCCCACGGGGGGCCAGTATGAAAAATGTATGCACTCACTAACTGTAAGTCGCTCTGTATAAGAGCGTCTGCTAAAATGACAAAAATATGAAAAGATATATATAAATAAACTTAATTTAGCCAACAAATGTCTCAACAGAATGAAACAACACTTTTTGCATATGTAGAGAACTGGTTTAGATTCTTAAATAGTCCTACAATAATAGCAATAATGATACATAATAATAATAATAATGATAAAACAAATTATAATAAATACGAAAATAAATATATAAACGTTTTTAAATTGCATCAAACCTGAATATCGAGTTGCATACACAGTCTATTTGACCGCACCAATGTTCTTCTAATCTTTGTCCACTACAATATTAAAACTTGTCCCCACGGAGTACATTCCCCTTGCTGGCTTCTGTTCACTATACCCTTACTAATCTAACTTTGGTTTTACTTCACTGAAAAAGGCCTCCATCTTCACAATCAACAGTAGCCAAGGCTCCTCTCACTTGCTCCCCCTCTCTCCTCAGCAGCAGGCACATGTCAGGCGAGTGGCCGGAACCAGTTTCAGCTGGACATTAGCTATATGTTTTATTGAGTGTAAATTGGCTGACACAGATAAATAGTTTACACAGTTATCATCACCTCACATTAAATTAACAGAGGACGGGTCCAATTGGGTCCAGTCGGTAAATCTATTTAAATTTAACATACCTGAAACCCGTGGCAATTATATCAGACCCGACCCAGATCCGACACAAAAGTCAGAATTTTGGACCTGAACCCGGGTCGGATCTGGGAATTTCAGGTCTGTTGCACCCGTGAAGACCGCTCCCTCACACCACTACCACTTTCCCCACTCTCTCTCTCTTTCTCTCTCACCCTCTCCCACCCTGCTTTTCCCTCACACCACTACCACTCTCTCTCTCTTTCTCTCTCACCCTCTCCCACCCTGCTTTTCCCTCACACCACTACCACTTTCCCCTCTCTCACCCCACACTCCCACTCACCTCTCTAACTCCTCCTATCCTTCACACTACTGTTGTCCCAATCACTAGCCTCTATGATAACCTTCTTCCACTGCTCTTAGATATCCCTACAAGCAACCTACAGGAGTAGGCAGATTTTATCTCAGTCCCCTTGTTTATTGTGTCTGTTGCCCGTTTCTTGCAAAATAAACCTGTTCCTTCTACATTCCTTACACATTCTGTTTGGAATGGGAAGAACCTTTGCAAGAACCTTTTGAGCAATTTAATCCTGACAGTTCTGAGGTATTTCAGATTGTCTTGACAAATCACAGGATGAAAGAAAATAGTGATGAGTACATATGTGTTTGGTACTGTCACGACTTCCTCCGAGGCTGCCTCCTCTCCTTGTTCGGGGAGGCTTCGGCGTTCGTCGTCACCGGTCTTCTAGCCACTGCCGCTCCTCATCTCATCATTCCATTTGTTTTGTCTTGTTTATTACACACACCTGGTTCATATCCTCTCATCGGTACCTGTATAAGTGTTCCCTCTGCCCCCTTGTCTTTGTGTGTGATTGTTTATTGTGGAGGTTAGTTTAGCTCGGTGGAGCTCTTGTATTTTGTATCGCCGGGATATTTCACCCGTGTGCCTTGTTGTTTCCAGTGCGCTGTATATTTCCGAACTGGAGTGTTTGACGCATTGCTGCGTACCGCTGTGTCAACGGAATAAACCTGTTATTCTGTGATTTACCCTCCTGCGCCTGACTCCTTCAAATCACATCACCACAGGTACAGTTGGAGAGAGTCCAACACAGAGATCCTGACCCCTCAATTCCATTATGATGGAGCAAGCTCTCTACTACGTGTTGCTGAATAACATTATCAACTGCATCAAGACCCGCTGAAGTGAACCATATAAAACTGGAACTGCTCAACACTGATTATGTTCACATTTGGGTGTTTTTTTATTTTTTATTAAATAGTTGTATATGATGCAACATTCAATACAGGTGGGCGGGCCGACGGGCGGGCGTGTGTGTGAGCTTTTGTCTGTGGGAGGGTATTTAGATGGAATTAGGCCTGATCTATGAGGTAAACCAGGGTATAGTTTCCCTCGCCGCGCTGAGAGAGAGACATGGCCTAGAGCCATCTGCCAAAACACCAGCCATCACAAGTGCCTTATTACACACACACACACCCACACCATGACACACACACCCTGACACACAAACAGCCACTTCGTCACTCTACCCCCTGCCAGGGACTATTAATTACCCTGATTTAAATAATGTCCATAAATCACCCTCACAACACAGAGCACTCTGCTGATTGGATAATTATTGGATCAAACCACCGCCGTATGTAACATAATCATACACTCTCATCAGGTCTAAACCACCAGCATGCACACAGAGCAGGCTTATGTAATGTTTGGAAAAAGAGCTGGAGAGAACTCTCTTTTTCTCTCTCTCTCTCTTTATCCTGGGGAAAGTCAGAGGGAATAGCAGGTTCTCTCTCTCTCTCCCACTCTCTCACTCAGACCTAGACCACTGTTAGCAGCCAGCCCTGCTGCTGTGTTTGTATGGGAGTCAGTTGTTTTTCTGAGTGGTGAAACATGTTGGGACTGTGTTTGGCCAGTGATGGCTGAGTGCATTTACACTTCAGTAATGGCTTCCTGCCTCTGACTCTCACGCTAAAGGCAGGAGGGGAGCCCCAGTGGATCTGTAATGTATTGTACTAGAGGACCGGTCTCCTTCCAGGATGGATGTGGCAGGTCCCCAGGGCTCTCAGGTAGACTCCGGGGCTGCAGTGGGCCCCTGGCCCCAGATTGAGTAAAGGTGAGCTGTGGAGCTGACAGGGGTGGCTCTCAGAGTCATCCAGAACCTCTGATCAGTTTTTTGGGTCTGGTTGCATAGGCATATCCTTCTGAACACACATTTTAACCATACCAGCCATTTAATGCTCTCTCCAAGCTGCTATAGATAATGCTGTCTGTTAATGTCTGTCTGTCTGTTAATCTCTGTCTGTTAATGTCTGTCTGTTAATGTCTGTTTGTTAATGTCTGTCTGTCTGTCTGTTAATGTCTGTCTGTTAATGTCTGTCTGTTAATGTCTGTCTGTCTGTTAATGTCTGTCTGTTAATGTCTGTCTGTCTGTTAATGTCTGTCTGTCTGTTAATGTCTGTCTGTTAATGTCTGTCTGTTAATGTCTGTCTGTTAATGTCTGTCTGTCTGTTAATGTCTGTCTGTTAATGTCTGTCTGTCTGTTAATGTCTGTCTGTTAATGTCTGTCTGTTTCTGTCTGTCTGTTAATGTCTGTCTGTCTGTTAATGTCTGTCTGTTAATGTCTGTCTGTCTGTTAATGTCTGTCTGTTAATGTCTGTCTGTCAATGTCTGTCTGTTAATGTCTGTCTGTCTGTTAATGTCTGTCTGTCTGTCTGTCTGTCTGTCTGTCTGTCTGTCTGTCTGTCTGTCTGTCTGTCTGTCTGTCTGTCTGTCTGTCTGTATGTCTCTCTGTTAATGCCTGTCTGCCTGTCTGTCTGTGTGGCTAGTCAGTCCAGAGACACAGGGGTGTTAACAACTAATGAAAAGATTTACTGGCTCACTAAACCTCCATTACTGCTGTTCCCCAAACCTAACTAACCCTACTAACCCTAACTCTACCCATAATCACACCCATTATCAGCTTTTATGGACTCAGGTGAGCTTCTGAGAGAAAGTGGACTGGGCTCTCTTCTCTTCGGCCAAGAATCTGGCTCTCCAGTCAGTTAGCGGCACAATGAGAACTGACCAGAGACGGGGGAGTAAATGTTTCTCTTACAGTAGTTCTATACCTCTCCACTGTGTATAGTCTTATTGTGCAATGATACACTCTCTCTAAAAGTGGCCTTGTGTCCACCTTTTTACTATATTAGGTCACTCTCTCTCCTATCTATCGCTCTCTCCTACCTCTCGCACTCACTCCTATCTCTCTCTTTTCAATCTCTCTCACTCCTATCTCTCTCGCTCTCTCCTATCTCTCTCTGTCTCTCCTATCTCTCTCTCTCTCTCCTATCGCTCTCTCCTATCTCTCGCACTCACTCCTATCTCTCTCCTATCTCTCACTCTCCTATCTATCTATCTCCAATCTCTCTCACTACTATCTCTCTCTCTCTCCTATCCATCTCTCTCCTATCTCTCTCTCAATTAAATTTAAGGGCTTTATTGGCATGGGAAACATATGTTTACATTGCCAAAGCAAGTGAAATAGATAATAAACAAAAGTGAAATAAACAATAACAAAATTAACAGTAAACATAACACTCACAAAAGTTCCAAAATAATAAAGACATTTCAAATGTAATTATGTGCAAATAGTTAAAGCACAAAAGGGAAAATAAATAAACATAAATATGGGTTGTATTTACAATGGTGTTTGTTCTTCACTGGTTGCCCTTTTCTTGTGGCAACAGGTCACAAATCTTTCTGCTGTGATGGCACACTGTGGTATTTCACCCAATAGATATGGTAGTTTATCTAAAATTGGGTTTGTTTTTGAATTCTTTGTGGGTCTGTGTAATCTGAGGGAAATATGTGTCTCTAACATTGTCATACATTTGGCAGGAGGTTAGGAAGTGCAGCTCAGTGTGCACATAGTCTGTCTTCTCTTGAGAGCCAGGTCTGCCTACGGCAGCCTTTCTCAATAGCAAGGCCATGCTCACTGAGTCCGTACATAGTCAAAGCTTTCCTTAATTTTGGGTCAGTCACAGTGGTCAGTTATTCTGCCACTGTGTACTCTTTGTGTAGGGCCAAATAGCATTCTAGTTTGCTCTGTTATTTTGTTGATTCTTTCCAATGTGTCTTGTAATTATCTTTTTGTTTTCTCATGATTTCTGTGTGTCTAATTGTGTTGCTCTCTCTCACTCTCTCTCTCTCTCTCTCTCTCTCTCTCTCTCTCTCTCGCTCTATCTCTCTCTCTCTCTCTCTCTCTCTCTCTCTCTTTCTACTCATCCTCCTCTCTCTGTGTCCACTAGGTGACAGTAATGACACAGTTCTTCTCCTGATGGATGAAGTGATGAGGTGGAATCCCTGTCCAACACACGCTCACACACACACACAGGCGTTACAGAGGGTAGTCCGTACAGCACAGTACATCACTGGGGCCGAGCTACCTGCCATCCAGGACCTCTATTCCAGGCGGTGTCAGAGGAAGCCCTAAAAATGGTCAAAGACTCCAGCCACCCAAACCGCACGGCAAGCGGTACCAATGCACCAAGTCATGAACCAACAGGACCCTAAACAGCTTCTATCCCCAAGCCATACGTTAGTGAAATAGTTAACAAAATAGCTACCCAGACTATCTGCATTGACCCTTTTTGCACTAACTCTTTTGACTCATCACATACGCTGCTGCTACTGTTTAAAAAAAAAAAAGAACAAAAAAGAACAAAAACTTTGGGGGTAGATCAGCTTTAATGTTCCAGATAGATTGTAACTTCCATCAATGTAATTGTCTGCATCACTTCCAATCCCCCATATGGGTTTTTTTCCGCATATATATATATATATATATATATATATATATATATATATATATATATATATATATATATATATATATATATATATATATACACACACATACATACATACATACATACATACAGTGGGGGAAAAAAGTATTTAGTCAGCCACCAATTGTGCAAGTTCTCCCACTTAAAAAGATGAGAGAGGCCTGTAATTTTCATCATAGGTACACGTCAACTATGACAGATAAAATGAGAAAAAAACATCCAGAAAATCACATTGTAGGATTTTTAATGAATTTATTTGCAAATTATGGTGGAAAATAAGTATTTGGTCAATAACAAAAGTTTCTCAATACTTTGTTATATACCCTTTGTTGGCAATGACACAGGTCAAACGTTTTCTGTAAGTCTTCACAAGGTTTTCACACACTGTTGCTGGTATTTTGGCCCATTCCTCCATGCAGATCTCCTCTAGAGCAGTGATTTTTTGGGGCTGTCGCTGGGCAGCACAGACTTTCAACTCCCTCCAAAGATTTTCTATGGGGTTGAGATCTGGAGACTGGCTAGGCCACTCCAGGACCTTGAAATGCTTCTTACGAAGCCACTCCTTTGTTGCCCGGGCGGTGTGTTTGGGACCTTTGTCATGCTGAAAGACCCAGCCACGTTTCATCTTCAATGCCCTTGCTGTTGGAAGGAGGTTTTCACTCAAAATCTCACGATACATGGCCCCATTCATTCTTTCCTTTACACAGATCAGTCGTCCTGGTCCCTTTGCAGAAAAACAGCCCCAAAGCATGATGTTTCCACCCCCATGCTTCACAGTATGTATGGTGTTCTTTGGATGCAACTCAGCATTCTTTGTCCTCCAAACAAGACGAGTTGAGTTTTTACCAAAAAGTTCTATTTTGGTTTCATCTGACCATATGACATTCTCCCAATCCTCTTCTGGATCATCCAAATGCACTCTAGCAAACTTCAGACAGGCCTGGACATGTACTGGCTTAAGCAGGGGGACACGTCTGGCACTGCAGGATTTGAGTCCCTGGCGGCGTAGTGTGTTATTGATGGTAGGCTTTGTTACTTTGGTCCCAGCTCTCTGCAGGTCATTCACTAGGTCCCCCCGTGTGGTTCTGGGATTTTTGCTCACCGTTCTTGTGATCATTTTGACCCCACGGGGTGAGATCTTGCGTGGAACCCCAGATCGAGGGAGATTATCAGTGGTCTTGTATGTCTTCCATTTCCTAATAATTGCTCCCACAGTTGATTTCTTCAAACCAAGCTGCTTACCTATTGCAGATTCAGTCTTCCCAGCCTGGTGCAGGTCTACAATTTTGTTTCTGGTGTCCTTTGACAGCTCTTTGGTCTTGGCCATAGTGGAGTTTGGAGTGTGACTGTTTGAGGTTGTGGACAGGTGTCTTTTATACTGATAACAAGTTCAAACAGGTGCCATTAATACAGGTAACGAGTGGAGGACAGAGGAGCCTCTTAAAGAAGAAGTTACAGGTCTGTGAGAGCCAGAAATCTTGCTTGTTTGTAGGTGACCAAATACTTATTTTCCACCATAATTTGCAAATAAATTCATTAAAAATCCTACAATGTGATTTTCTGGATTTTTTTTTCTCATTTTGTCTGTCATAGTTGACGTGTACCTATGATGAAAATTACAGGCCTCTCTCATCTTTTTAAGTGGGAGAACTTGCACAATTGGTTGCTGACTAAATACTTTTTTTCCCCACTGTATCTCAATATCAAATAATTTATGGGTAACAATTAAGTACATTACTGTGATTGTTTTCAATTACAATTGTAAAAAATAAGCAAAAATAGCTTGGGAGGGGTTTTGGGAGTGGTCTGAGTACGCACTGGAAAACTGAAAACTAGCTGTTATTGGCAGAGGTTTGGAACTCCCTTTCTTATTGGTCTATTAACTAATTTACCACCAGGCAGGCCAAAACTCCATCCTACCAAAACAGGCAGAAATTTCAGGAGGCCTTTTCAAAAAGCTCTTACAATTACGCTAAACAGACGTTGCATTTTTGATTGGAATGATTTTAGTGTACTTTTTTGTAGCCTACTTTTACGTTTTTGGTCTTGAGCTAGGGTATGTCGACTGCCATACCCAACTGACGCCCATGAGCTCAGCTCCTAAGCTTCATCAGTAGCAAATATAAATTTAGAATGGAAAATGAATGTTGTGTTGCAACAATTGTCAGTGCATCGAAGCGTATCATCTATAAATCACTGCTAGGTAAATCCCTGCCTTATCTTAGCTCATTGGTCACCATAGCAACACCCACTCGTAGTATGCACTCCAGCAGGTATATCTCACTGGTCATCCCCAAAGCCAACACCTCCTTTGGCCGCCATTCCTTCCAGTTCTCTGCTGCCAATGACTGGAACGAACTGCAAAAATCTCTGAAGCTGGAGACTTATCTCCCTCATTAACTTTAAGCATCAGTTGTCAGAGCAGCTTACCGATCACTGCACCTGTACACAGCCGTAATTAGCCCACCCAACTACCTCATCCTCATATTGTTATTTATTTTGCTCATTTGCACCCCAGTATCTCTATTTGCACATCATCTTCTGCACATCTATCATTCCAGTGTTAATACTAAATTGTAATTATTTTGCACTATGGCCTTTTTATTGCCTTACCTCCATAACTTACTACATTTGCACACACTGTATATAGATTTTCTATTGTGTTATTGACTGTACGTTTTGTTTTATCCCATGTGTAACTCTGTGTTGTTGTTGTTTTTATCGCACTGCTTTGCTTTATCTTGGCCAGGTCGCAGTTGTAAATGAGAACTTGTTCTCAACTGGCTTACCTGGTTAAATAAAGGTGAAATAAAATAAATAAAAAGTATCGAATCAAACCGATTCGCATCGATTCATTCCACTAATCAAACCGATTCACATCGATTCATTCCACTAATCATACTGATTCGCATCGATTCATTCCACTAATTAAACCGATTCGCATCGCTTCATTCCACTAATCAAATCGAATTGCACCAAATCGTTTCACACTAAAAGTATCATTGCTGTATCGTATTGGAGCCCATGCATCTAGGTCAGGGTTTCCCATACTCAGTCCTGATTTATGGCATTGATGGATAATCTCTAGAGTATGCTGACAGGTGCCCTGGTGTAGTTGGAAGTCATTTGTTTAAAAGGGTGACACGGAGCACTTCCTCTCTAACATCAGTTACAACAGGGTTTTTCATTCATTTATCCTTCTTCCTCTCCTCTCTTCCGTGCGGTCGGTCGGTTGGCAGAGGCTCTCCAATTTGCATTGTGATGGACGAGCTACAAATGTGCGATGATTTGAGACCTATCTAACACGCCTACAAAGACAATCTAGCACCGGTGAAATTGAGAATGGTGGCTCAGTGACACCTGCGACAACTGTCACTTGGTGCCAATCACAGGAGCATGCCCTCGCAGCTACCTTTGTCAGTGCTGTCATATTCGTCATAGGTCAGTCATATTCATCTGTCATCATATTCACTTCAGAGACTCATGGCTAATCTTACCTTTGTCTCTCTCCATGGCAAATATGGTTCAGTTACCAGGGCCCAGTGATAAAGGCTTTATACACTTTAAACACACCTCAGCTGTGACACACACCCACACACACACCCTGTTGTCTTGTATTTCACCTAACCGGTAAGTAGGCTAGTTATGGTGTGCTTGACTACACATGGTAGATGTAAGTCAGAAACATCTGTCCTTAATGGATGATCAACGTTCTGTCTTGTCTTGCTTGAAGAGGAGTTTCAGAGTGGAGAGGGGGAGGATTCATCACAACCTTCCTGTCTTATTATCCCTCGTTCCTTCCCTCCTTTCATTTCATCTGATTCATAGCTGTTGACCTGAGAATGAAAGGAGACGCTCTCTCTTCTTTCTCTACTCCCACTTCTCTCTCTCTCTCTCTTTATCGCTCTCTTTATCTCTCTCTCCCTCTCCCTCCCGCTCCCTCCTTCCTAGTGATAGTTGACACCACTCTACCATTGTCCAGCCCACAGAGAGACAGACGGAGGTGATAGCAGATAAAGCAGTAGCAGCCAGCAGTAATGACACACACACACACACACACAGTAGTCAGGGCCAGGGCCAGGGCAGGCCCCAGGAATGCCTGTGTGTTTGCATAGTAGGGGCAGATGCATCACAGGCTCAGCTCTCGACAGGGGCCCTCAATAAAATCCCCCGCTGTCATTGGAGAAGGGCCCGCTTGTTTTTGTAAGTGCCCTTTGAGCTTTCTCAAGAGCAGAATTAGGGACTGTTCAGTACTTAACTGGATAGTATGTGTGTGTGTGTGTGTGTGTGTGTGTGTGTGTGTGTGTGTGTGTGTGTGTGTGTGTGTGTGTCTGTGTGTCTGTGTGTCTGTGTGTTTGGGCGGTTAACTGGGAGGGATGATGCTTTGCGCCGCTCTCGGAGACAGGAAGTCTGATTGGGGGACTTTTGTGATTAATAGCTGTGTCCTCAGCATGTCTTCTTCTTTCTTTCTTGTTCTCTAATTTTCACTTTCTATCTCTCTCTTTCTACCTCTGTCTAACACTCTCTCTTTCTCCTCTTCATTACAGCCCTGTCTCTCTCTCTGTGTATGTGTGTGTGTTGTGTTTTCTTTGTCTGTGTTGTGTTTTTGGTGCTGTAGCACATACCTTTCCAGATGGTCCTGAATTAACCATTTATAGAAGAACTCTTGATTTTTTATATGTAAATTCCTTCATAATTCGTACCTTAAAGCCAGTATTTGTTTTAGGGGATTGAAGGTTTTATTCCCCCCAACTGGTTATAATTTTTTATTTTCTCTTTCTCTCATATACGCTGAGAACAGAATGATAGAGGATACGTCCCAAACGGCACCCTAATCCCCATAGGGCTCTGGTCAAAAGTAGTGCACTATAAAGGGAATAGGGTGCCATTTAGGATGCATCCCTAGACTCCCTGACATGAGAGGAGCTCTGAAATAGGAACATAAATCACTGTTATTAATGGATGCCTGTTTCTGCATTAATTAACTTTCTTTCCTCTGCTAAAGCCTTTAATTGCATTTTAATATCCACCAGTGTATGTGTACTTTACTGCCATATTGTGCTTTACTGCCATATTTCCCCCTCCCCTCTACACCAAATGAGGTGATTATTTCTGTTTCCCAAATGGCACCATCTTCCATATATATAGTGCACTACTTTTGACCATAGGGCCCTGGTAAGAAGTATTGCACTATAGAGGCAAAAGGATATATTTGGGACACAGCCTATATGCGTTTGACAGATTGGTCTGTGCCCCCTTTGGTTCGAAAATGGTTTACATTCCCAATTTCACTTTAATAGGATTACATTTGAATAGGTGAGTCTGCTGTTTGCTGTAAAAACAGGGTTGGTTCTCTCAAGGCACCGTTTCAGTGTTAAATTGTAGGCCTTCTGCTATAAGTAATAAGTTTAGTTTATTGGTCCAGCACAGATCCAGCCGTATGTGAATTTAAGTCCCTATATTTTACATTTATATTCTCCATCTCCCATTCGGACTGTCTCATCTACTGCCTGAATAATGTATGTGCTGAAATCCTATAGTTTATAGGTGTTGGGTCAGCTTATTGCACATTATCCACCCATACGAAATTGTATGCATGCACTACTGTAAATTGCTGTAAATATAAGCGTCTTCTAAATGGCATATATTCTTATCATTATATTATCTGGATTATTTTAGAGTCCATTGCTTTTATTCATGGACACAGACAGGCATGTTAAACAATGTGTTCACTTTATAATAGTTTGTCACAAAAACATGAGTGCTTCTTTTTACCTCATTGACTGATCATAAGGACTTGCTTCTTCAAGTGCCCTTGAATCTTTAGTGGGAGACTGTACCTGAGGGACTAACCAGGAACAGTAGTCTGTTCTTACACTGTCCTTTGCATAAGTACTTTACCCTTCACCTAGTTATTTGTGTCCTGACTGTCCTGGAACCTGAAAGTCATCTGTGTGTTGATGGATCGTCTGGTGTGCTTTGTTCCACGTGGATGACTAATGGTGTTGTGCTGTGCTGTGGAGCTGAGAGGTTGTTTTGCATTCCACATCTGACGTGTTGTGAAATGTATTAATGGGGGAACATGGAGGCATCAGCTATCAGATACTGGTTCTCGCTACTGGTTAAACTACAGGTTCAGCAGGGCATATCGTATCAGAAAGTTTAACAAAAGTATCTGCCCGTGCAGCTCTGTAGCAATTGGACTCTTCTCTTAGAGCCAATGCACCACACCATTACCATGTGGTAATTGTAATGTCCTGAGTGATGATGTCACTGTTGTAACTGTCCCAGAGAAATGGTACTGGAAGTATGCCAATGTCAAATATGAGATTAAATAACGAATAACAATCATCTGAATAATTTGTAGACTAATCATCTAGAAATTAATATAATAAATGTATAGCCTACTGTGTACGTACAGTACAAGTATTTGATACACTGCTGATTTTGCAGGTTTTCCTACTTACAAAGCATGTAGAGGTCTGTAATTTTTATCATAGGTACACTTCAACTGTGAGAGACTGTATCTAAAACAAAAATCCAGAAAATCACATTGTATGATTTTTAAGTAATTAATTTGCATTTTATTGCATGACATAAGTATTTGATACATCAGAAAAGCAGAACTTAATATTTGGTACAGAAACCTTTGTTTGCAATTACAGAGATCATACGTTTCCTGTAGGTCTTGACCAGGTTTACACACACTGCAGCAGGGATTTTGGCCCACAGACCTTCTCCAGATCCTTCAGGTTTCGGGGCTGTCGCTGGGCAATACGGACTTTCAGCTCCCTCCAAAGATTTTCTTTTGGGTTCAGGTCTGGAGACTGGCTAGGCCACTCTAGGACCTTGAGATGCTTCTTACGGAGCCACTCCTTAGTTGCCCTGGCTGTGTGTTTCGGGTCGTTGTCATGCTGGAAGACCCAGCCACGACCCATCTTCAATGCTCTTACTGAGGGAAGGAGGTTGTTGGCCAAGATCTTGCGATACATGGCCCCATCCATCCTCCCCTCAATACGGTGCAGTCGTCCTGTCCCCTTTGCAGAAAAGCATCCCCAAAGAATGATGTTTCCACCTCCATGCTTCATGGTTGGGATGGTGTTCTTGGGGTTGTACTCATCCTTCTTCTTCCTCCAAACACGGCAAGTGGAGTTTAGACCAAAAAGCTCTATTTTTGTCTCATCAGACCACATGACCTTCTCCCATTCCTCCTCTGGATCATCCAGATGGTCATTGGCAAACTTCAGACGGGCCTGGACATGCGCTGGCTTGAGCAGGGGGACCTTGCGTGCGCTGCAGGATTTTAATCCATGACGGCGTAGTGTGTTACTAATGGTTTTCTTTGAGACTGTGGTCCCAGCTCTCTTCAGGTCATTGCCCAGGTCCTGCCGTGTAGTTCTGGGCTGATCCCTCACCTTCCTCATGATCATTGATGCCCCACGAGGTGAGATCTTGCATGGAGCCCCAGACCAAGGGTGATTGACCGTCATCTTGAACTTCTTCCATTTTCTAATAATTGCGCCAACAGTTGTTGCCTTCTCACCAAGCTGCTTGCCTATTGTCCTGTAGCCCATCCCAGCCTTGTGCAGGTCTACAATTTTATCCCTGATGTCCTTACACAGCTCTCTGGTCTTGGCCATTGTGGAGAGGTTGGAGTCTGTTTGATTGAGTGTGTGGACAGGTGTCTTTTATACAGGTAACGAGTTCAAACAGGTGCAGTTAATACAGGTAATGAGTGGAGAACAGGAGGGCTTCTTAAAGAAAAACTAACAGGTCTGTGAGAGCCGGAATTCTTACTGGTTGGTAGGTGATCAAATACTTATGTCATGCAATAAAATGCAAATTAATTACTTAAAAATCATACAATGTGATTTTCTGGATTTTTGTTTTAGATACAGTCTCTCACAGTTGAAGTGTACCTATGATAAAAATTACAGACCTCTACATGCTTTGTAAGTAGGAAAACCTGCAAAATCGGCAGTGTATCAAATACTTGTTCTCCCCACTGTACATACATCTGTGTGTGTTAATCTCACAGGGGAATTCCAACTTCCTGTGGCTGTGACCTTGTCGCTATGACTACTAGGAATTACAGTAGTTCACTTTATGTCTCCTCTCAGTCTCTATGTGATGGGTGACACCTGTGTGTTCACGTTGCGCAATCACTCCCTGGTTCCCTGGCAAAACGCTGGTTTTCTTTCTCACTTCTGCGTGGGAGCAAACTGCCTTGCTCCCTGAGCCAAAACCAACTCCGATAATCATCTGATCTGAATGATGTATGATGGTGTCTCTCTTTTTTCTGTCAGACAAGTTATTGGACTCTGTGGAATGTTGAAGGGAAGGGTTACCCGTGTCCATGTTACTGCTTGCTAGGACTCACACAGCTTGTCCACATTTAAACAATGAATGTGTGGGTCGCCACTAGCCTGGTACTCTATACCCATAGAAATAGAACTAATCATAATAAAGTCATTCTATTTCTATGCTCTACCCGATCCTTCTTTAGCAGAGACCAACAGGCCAGTCCAGTCAAAGTCTGTCTGACTCCTGAGTCCTGCCTGCAGCCTCCCACGTTCTTCTGACACGTCCAGATGGACTTTCTGCTACACTTATTCATTTTGTTCTGCTGGCATCAGACATGCTCCCGTATGTTCCTCCTTGTCTTTACTGTATCACGGCCCGGCCCGTCCCGACCCCATGCCAAAATTCCATGTGTGTTAAACGTCGGCACACAATGGAAACTGCTGGCAATATAAAATGGGCATTCAATAAAAATAACTTAGATGCCATCGTGAAATCTAAATCTGTATAATTTGAAATCATTGCTGTTAAGTTATTTTGTTTGCCAGTTGATGACGTTACGAAGTACACTGATATTTGGAACAGTGTTCATTGTGGTGAAGTAGACTATTATACCTGAGTGTGTTACATGGCTGGGTTCCAGACAAAGCTATGTGTGTGTGTGTGTGTGTGTGTGTGTGTGTGTGTGTGTGTGTGTGTGTGTGTGTGTGTGTGTGTGTGTGTGTGTGTGTGTGTGTGTGTGCATTCGCCTGCGCTGGTGTGTGTGTGCAGGCGCAGCAACCCTGGATGACAGGACCTGTCAGTGCCATTGTGACTCTATAGACAAAATAATCTCTAAATAATTGAATCCATCAATATTTCACCCAATGAGGCGGAACATCGCTACATACCCCAACCAGATGGCAGGTCACTGTGGTATTACAGCAGTATTACTGCTCTACACCAGGCCACTGTGGTATTACAGCAGTATTACAGCTCTACACCAGGCCACTGTGGTATTACAGCAGTATTACTGCTCTACACCAGGTCACTGTGGTTTTACAGCAGTATTACTGCTCTACACCAGGCCACTGTGGTATTACAGCAGTATTACTGCTCTACACCAGGTCACTGTGGTATTACAGCAGTATTACTGCTCTACACCAGGCCAGTGTGGTATTACAGCAGTATTACTGCTCTACACCAGGCCACTGTGGTATTACAGCAGTATTACTGCTCTACACCAGGTCACTGTGGTTTTACAGCAGTATTACTGCTCTACACCAGGCCACTGTGGTATTACAGCAGTATTACTGCTCTACACCAGGTCACTGTGGTATTACAGCAGTATTACTGCTCTACACCAGGTCACTGTGGTATTACAGCAGTATTACTGCTCTACACCAGGCCACTGTGGTATTACAGCAGTATTACTGCTCTACACCAAGCCACTGTGGTATTACACCAGGGGTATGAGCTCTCTGCTGCTCTCACAGAAAGATAGAGAGAGATATAATGCTAATTAGCAGACGCTTTTATCCAAAGTGATTTACAAGTTCATCTAATCTACTGTGAGCGCATACATTTTTAGTATGTGTACAGTATGTAATCTCTGCAGGAATTGAACCTACAACCCTGACATTGCCAGCACCACAAAGGAAAACCTTAACATCCAGTTCTTTTCCCTTTTTTTTTTTCTTTTTCTTTTTTCTTTCTTTATTTAAGGGGTCCAGTTGTTGTTTTAGATCCTCATTTGATACATAACTGCCTGCTGTCATCACTCCATCCCTGTGGTTACTCAACCCACAACTCAACCAAACTCTCTGAACACCACTGAAGGAGAGGGGTGAAGCCCCTCCTGCTCCACAGGGCCCCAGTGCATCATGGGGGCTTCCCTTCAGCTCTCAGCACATGCTGCTGTTTAATCACATACCAGCATTATCATTGAGCCCCCTCACACGCTCCAGGGAACACTTCGTACACTTCTCCTGCTCTTCCCTCCACATTCACACCACAATCCTCCCCTCCTCTACCCTCCCCTACCCTACCCTCCAACCTATCAGAGCTCTTGCAGCATGAACTGACATGTTGTCCACCCGATTTAAAGGATAAGAGAATTAATCTAGTGCTGAAAGCATAAGGTACAGCTAGCTAGCACTGCAGTGCATAAAATGTGGTGAGTAGTTGACTCGAAGAGAGAGAAAGACAATAGTTGAACAGTTTTGAACAAATTAATGTCTTCCAAGATTAAGGAGAAGCAAGAGAGAGACAGAGAGAGACATCTATATTTCGTAGTATATATATATATATATATTACTTTCACTTTCACTTACTTCGCTAGGGACTGCAGCTAGCTAGTTTAGCCTACTTAAACACCTGGTTCAAGCATAGAGGGATGCTATGTTAGCTAGCTGGCTATGGCTATCCAACACTGGAACTCTTCCAAGTCAAGGTAAGCTTTTGGTGTTATAAATGTATTGCCAGCTGGGCCCGTCGGTGTATCTGCTAAACTGCTTGCTGTACACTGTACTGCGTGATTGTAGTGGGTGTACTAATGCGTTAGTTCTAGTAGCTATGTTGACTAAGACGTTAGCTAATATGGTGACAATGATGTAGGCTGTGTATAGCGGTTAGCGGTTATGGTATGAAAGTTTGGCTTGGAAAGGTTTTTTCGCCTGTTCACAGACAGCTTTTGTATTGTGCACTGTCTACAAGTCCACAAGCTAAGGGAAAAGGTAAGAGGAGGAGAGAGCGTAGATGCGAGAAGGAATTATATATACAACAAACTAATTGATCACGCAGTTTATATGTGGCTGCTAGTTCTGTGTTTGCATGTGATCAGGGGTGTATTCATTCCACTGATTCTGTTGAAAAACATTTCTTAAACATAAGCAATCGTAGCGAAACGGGGATAAAACAAACCTGAAAATAGAAACTCTCGTTTGCAACTGTTGGACTAATGATTACAACCTAGATCAGCTAGATGCAGGCAAGAGTGTGCAAGGCGGTATTGAATGTGTCATTGTCTGTCACCTTGATTATTCTAATTTCTCTCGACCTGTGCACACACCTACTACTAACTACTCACTACACAACATACACTTAGTATTACTTTCTTAGCTACAGTACCTTCGGAAAATATTTAGACCCCTTGACTTTTTCCACATTTTATTAGGTTACAGCCTTATTCTAAAATGTATTACATTGTGTGTAGATTGATGAGGAAAAAAAACAATCTACACACAATACCCAATAATGACATAGCAAAAACAGGTTTTTTGAATTTTTTGCTAATTTATTAAAAATAAAAAAACGGAAATATCACATTTACATAAGTATTCAGACCCTTTACTGAGTACTTTGTTGAAGCACCTTTTGGCAGTGATTACAACCTCAAGTCTTCTTGGGTATGACGCTACAAGCTTGGCACACCTGTATTTGGGGAGATTCTCCCATTCTTCTCTGCAGATCCTCTCAAGCTTTGTCAGGTTGGATGGGGAGCGTATTTTCAGGTGTCTCCAAAGATGTTCGATTGGGTTCAAGTCCGGGCTCTGGCTGGGCCACTCAAGGACATTCAGAGACTTGTCCCGAAGCCACTCCTGCGTTGTCTTGGCTGTGTGCTTATGGTCGTTGTCCTGTTGGAAGGTGAACCTTCGCCCCAGTCTGAGGTCCTGAGTGATCTGGAGGATCGGGTTCTTGGTCAAACTTCTTCCATTTAAGAATGATGGAGGCCACTGTGTTCTTGGGGACCTTCAATGCTGCAGAACCTTTTTTGGTACCCTTCCCCAGATCTGTGCCTTGACATAATCCTGTCTCGGAGCTCTACGGACAATTCCTTCGACCTTATTGCTTGGTTTGTGCTGTGCTCACTTGAACAGGAAGGTGTCGCGGCAGTCCTTCGTGAGCAAATTTTTGTCATTTTTAATTTTTTAATTTTTTGCTAAACAGGTGGGGCTCAAAACAGGTGGGGCTCTGCCCTGAATGATGGGTCGCCACTGGATGCAGGAGCATAGATGTAAGGGTTGTTTGAAAGATGGACGCTGTACAGAATCATGGGAGACTGTGAAAGATGGTTTAGTATTAGCTTGATGATGTTGCCCCTTGAGTTGAACGTCCTACGTAGCCCTGCTTTGGATCCTCTCCTTCCAATGTGTGGATAGTTGCCCTGGGTCTCTCTCTCTCTCTCTCTCTCTCTCTCTCTCTCTCTCTCTTTCTCTCTCTCTCCCTCTACTCTCCCTCTCTCTCATATCTCTCTCTCTCTCAGCCCTGCTCTGTTTTCTATATTTTCTAGAGATTAAATCCTTCTAGAGCTAAAACTATGAGAAAGAAAACATGCTTTAGTCCATGAGAATGTGATCTCCAGTCCACTCCTGTCCCCCTGAGCTACACGGGCAGTCAATGATTAATTAATGATAAACCTACTCCTAATGTTGTTGTGTGTCTGGCTGGGATTGTGTTCCAAATGGCACCCTGCTCCCTATATAGAACGATACTTTTGACCAGGACCCATTAGACTTCTACACTATGTAGGGAATAGGTTGCTATTTGGCACGCAGGCTCAGACTGGGTCTGTGAATACATGGATGAATCTATCGGATTGTTATTTTGTATGTTGATTTCTCTGTTTGGTTTCCCACTCATCATCGGGATCTGTGCGTGCGAACAGGAAGAGGATGTGGCTCCTTCTTTTCGTCGGTCCCCTGTTGCAACAGGTTCTTTCCCAGCAGTTCTTTGTTTGAAAAAGCTTAGTGTACTGGCAGACAGACAGACAGGTTTGGGTTTGAATTGTTTGATCATCACGTCATTAGGTTACCTGAAGAAAATAAGATCCTGTGGCTCTCAGCTTTCAAGACAACACTATTCATAGTAAAACAAATATTTGGCAAAATGCCACTAACTGAGAGGGACATCAATTCATGTGACTGGAGGATTATTTTGGCCAAGTATTTGCGGTAGTATTTTATTTTTCCTTTATTTAACTAGGCAAGTCAGTTAAGAACAAATTCTTATTTACAATGACGGCCTACACCGGCCAAACCCGGACGACGCTGGGCCAATTGTGCGCCGCCCAGTGGGACTCCCAATCACGGCCAGTTGTGATACAGCCTGGAATCGAACCAGGGGGTCTGTAGTGACGCCTCAAGCACTGAGATGCAGTGCCTTAGACCACTGCGCCACTCGGGAGCAACCTGATTTTGCCAACTATTTTTTGGGGTTTGTTTGAATTCATATCAACGATGGGAGACTCTGACCTGTCCTGACCAGATAGTTCTACCAATAACATAGCTAGTGCCCAGATGAAGACACTGTACCGTAGACCCTAACTTCTCCCTCTGTGGTATTTGCCTCGTGATAATTAGCTTCCTGGAACAATCCCAAGGAGACACTGTGTTGTTTATAGACAATATAGTTAATGGAGCTAAATTAGAATTAAGCCGTATTGCAGAGCAGCTGTGTACACACTGAGGGAATCTGTGAGGGAAACCATTAAACCCAATAGCAGACTGATCCGAGAGATGCAGTGAGAACGAAGAATCTGACTTTATAATGGCTGATTGAGGCTGAATGCTTCCAGTGCTGAAGTGCGATGGGCTTTTAACACAGATGTACTTACAGTACAGTATTTATTCTGTGTGTCTATCGTAACAGACTATTACCATTTGGTTCTTGGAGCTGAGATTAGTGTGTGAGACGGGACCAAAGGCTCTCACTGATAACCAGGCTCTACATTGATTATCTAACAATACAGCAGATGAAAATGGATTGCCATGGATGTTTGGTGACTTGAGCCCATTATCACTGGCCTGGTACTATAGTAATTGCTTGACAATGTCAATGACCATAGTAGTTGACAAGACTGCACAAACAGATCTGGGACCAGGCCAGACCAGGCTACACTCATCACAATCACAATGAATAGAAGGAGGATTATGGTCACTTAGCGTCAGTTTGGGGGGAACCCACCAGTCATCTCCTTCCTGGTCACCACCCAGAATTTCAGAGGTTTAAAAAGAACAGAAAGGAATGATTTAAACCTGTATTTATTTTGATTTTATTTGCTGGTCGGAACAGTCGAACGGAACTAAATAAATAATGGTTCTGTTCAGAACGAACCGATTGGAAAATAATGTTGGTTCCAACCCCTGCTTTTTACTCATGTTCACATGCAAAGAAGCGCTCCATTTACCACATAGCAAGACACTAACACGACTGTTAGCTTGACAATGTGCACATTTAGGGAAATGACAAGCAATGTTGTGACGAGTTATACTGTCAACTTGACATCACTGTTTAGTTTTTTGGTATCTCTCTCCAGGTCTTGTGGAGATCCTATTAATGCACCCTCTAGATGTGGTGAAGACCAGGCATGTGTCCCTATAAAACACACACACACACACACGCGCCCGAGCACACATACACACTATACCCCCTCCCATCCCCCTCCCCCTCCCCCTCCCCCCCACACACACATACAGTTACATGTACATTTACATTTACGTCATTTAGCAGACGCTCTTATCCAGAGCGACTTACAAATTGGTGCATTCACCTTATAGCCAGTGGGATAACCACTTTACAATTAATATTATTATTATTATTCTTTTATTTTTTGGGTGGGGTAAGGGGGGGGGGGGGGTAGAAGGATTACTTTATCCTATCCCAGGTGTTCCTTAAAGAGGTGGGGTTTCAAATGTCTCCGGAAGGTGGTGAGTGACTCCGCTGTCCTGGCGTCGTGAGGGAGCTTGTTCCACCATTGGGGTGCCAGAGCAGTGAACAGTTTTGACTGGGCTGAGCGGGAACTGTGCTTCAGCAGAGGTAGGGGAGCCAGCAGGCCAGAGGTGGATGAACGCAATGCCCTCGGTTGGGTGTAGGGACTGATCAGAGCCTGAAGGTACGGAGGTGCCGTTCCCCTCACAGCTCCGTAGGCAAGCACCATGGTCTTGTAGCAGATGCGAGCTTCAACTGGAAGCCAGTGTAGTGTGCGGAGGAGCGGGGTGACGTGAGAGAACTTGGGAAGGTTGAACATCAGACGGGCTGCGGCATTCTGGATGAGTTGTAGGGGTTTAATGGCACAGACAGGGAGCCCAGCCAACAGCGAGTTGCAGTAATCCAGACGGGAGATGACAAGTGCCTGGATTAGGACCTGTGCCGCTTCCTGTGTAAGGCAGGGTCGTACTCTCCGAATGTTGTAGAGCATGAACCTACAGGATCGGGTCACCGCCTTGATGTTAGCGGAGAACGACAGGGTGTTGTCCAGGGTCACGCCAAGAATCTCCGCACTCTGGGAGGAGGACACAACGGAGTTGTCAACCGTGATGGCGAGATCATGGAACGGGCAGTCCTTCCCCGGGAGGAACAGCAGCTCCGTCTTGCCAAGGTTCAGCTTGAGGTGGTGATCCGTCATCCATACTGATATGTCTGCCAGACATGCAGAGATGAGATTCGCCACCTGGTTATCAGAAGGGGGAAAGGAGAAGATTAGTTGTGTGTCGTCTGCGTAGCAATGATAGGAGAGGCCATGTGAGGATATGACAGAGCCAAGTGACTTGGTGTATAGCGAGAATATGAGAGGGCCTAGAACTGAGCCCTGGGGGACACCAGTGGTGAGAGCACGTGGTGCGGAGACAGCTTCTCGCCACGCCACTTGGTAGGAGCGACCGGTCAGGTAGGACGCAATCCAAGAGTGAGCCGCACCGGAGATGCCCAGCTCGGAGAGGCTGGAGAGGAGGATCTGATGGTTCACAGTATCAAAGGCAGCAGACAGGTCTAGAAGGACAAGAGCAGAGGAGAGAGAGTTAGCTTTAGCAGTGCGGAGAGCCTCCGTGACACAGAGAAGAGCAGTCTCAGTTGAATGACCAGTCTTGAAACCTGACTGGTTTGGATCAAGAAGGTCATTCTGAGAGAGATAGCAAGAGAGTTGGCTAAAGACGGCACGCTCAATCGTTTTGGAGAGAAAAGAAAGAAGGGATACTGGTCTGTAGTTCTTGACATCAGAGGGATCGAGTGTTGGTTTTTTGAGAAGGGGTGCAACTCTCGCTCTCTTGAAGACGGAAGGGACATATCCAGCGGTCAAGGATGAGTTGATCAGCGAGGTGAGGTAAGGGAGAAGGTCACCGGAGATGGTCTGGAGAAGAGAGGTGGGGATAGGGTCAAGCGGGCAGGTTGTTGGGCGGCCGGCCTTCACAAGTCGCAAGATTTTATCTGGAGAGAGAGGGGAGAAAGAAGTCAAAGCATAGGGTAGGGCAGTGTGAGCAGGACCAGCAGTGTCATTTGACTTAACAAACGAGGATCGGATGTCGTCAACCTTCTTTTCAAAATGGTTGACGAAGTCATCCACAGAGAGGGAGGAGGGGGGGGAGGGGGAGGAGGATTCAGCAGGGAGGAGAAGGTGGCAAAGAGCTTCCTAGGGTTAGAGGCAGATGCTTGGAATTTAGAGTGGTAGAAAGTGGCCTTAGCAGCATAAACAGATGAAGAAAATGTAGAGAGGAGGGAGTGAAAAGATGCCAGGTCCGCAGGGAGTCTAGTTTTCCTCCATTTCCGCTCGGCTGCCCGGAGCCCTGTTCTGTGAGCTCTCAATGAGTCATCAAGCCACGGAGCTGGAGGGGAGGACCGAGCCGGCCGGGAGGATAGGGGACATTGAGAGTCAAAGGATGCAGAAAGGGAGGAGAGGAGGGTTGAGGAGGCAGAATCAGGAGATTGGAGGGAGAAGGATTGAGCAGAGGGAAGAGATGATAGGATGGAAGAGGAGAGAGTAGCGGGAGAGAGAGAGCGAAGGTCGCGACGGCGCATTACCATCTGAGTAGGGGCAGAGTGAGTAGTGTTGGAGGAGAGCGAGAGAGAAAAGGATACAAAGTAGTGGTCGGAGACATGGAGGGGAGTTGCAGTGAGATTAGTAGAAGAACAGCATCTAGTAAAGATGAGGTCAAGCGTATTGCCTGCCTTGTGAGTAGGGGGGGATGGTGAGAGGGTGAGGTCAAAAGAGGAGAGGAGTGGAAAGAAGGAGGCAGAGAGAAATGAGTCAAAGGTAGACGTAGGGAGGTTGAAGTCCCCCAGAACTGTGAGGGGTGAGCCATCCTCAGGAAAGGAACTTATCAAGGCGTCAAGCTCATTGATGAACTCTCCAAGGGAACCTGGAGGGCGATAGATGACAAGGATACACCAAGTATAACTCACTTACCAGTTATACCCATGGCATTTCCATGGAGAGGGGTTTTTTCCTATCTGTTGGGCCTATATTCTGGAGTTCTTCTCATACCAGGGCTTTTTCCCTGCTGTTCAGCTCCGTAGCCTGGCTCTGGCCAGCACTGCATTCTCCCGGCGGTGGGCACATCCCCATGCCAAAAGCCCAAAACCATTTTGTGGAAAATGTAATACATCATTTACCCATTCCACCCAACAAGACGTTTTTATGTTTTGCAAATCTCTCAAATGTTTTCGTCATTATTTCATTTTATCCTATTCTTTTTCATGGCATGTGGGTTGCTGCTGAAAAAGAAAATAAATCTGAAGCAAAGCGCTGAGTAAAAGAAAGAAAAAGTTTATCCTCTCTCTCTCTCTACTGTATATGCAGTGCATTTGGAAAGTATTCAGACACCTTCACTTTTTCCACATTTTGTTACGTTACAGCCTTATTCTAAAATGGATTAAATTAAAAAATGTCCTCATCAATCTACACACAATACCCCATAATGACAAAGCGAAAACAGGTTTTTAGAAATGTTTGCAAATTTATTAAAAACAGAAATACCTTCTTTACATACACTACCAGTCAAAAGTTTGGACACACCTACTCATTCCAAATCAAATCAAATTTTATTGTCCACATGTGCCGATGTCACGAGTGTCAGTGTAATGCGGTGTATCGAAGTCAGGCGCAGGACACAGAACTCTCAGAAACATACTTTACTGAAATAAGTAAAGAATACAACACAGCATACCTCCACACAGGGAGGAACTAACCCGCTCACCAACGACACACGAAACGAAAAACAACCACGCACAAAACACATTGGGAGCCACTGGGTTAAATAGGGAAGGAGTGATCACAATAATGGCCAACAGGTGTGTAACAATAGACAACAGGTGCAACATAGAACATAGATCGGCAGCAGCTAGTATTCCGGTGACGACGAATGCCGAAGCCTGCCCGAGCAAGGAGGAGGGGCAGCCTCGGCAGAATCCGTGACAGTACCCCCCCCCCCCCCCCGACGCGCGGCTCCAGCCGTGCATCGACACCGGCCTCGGGGACGGCCAGGAGGACACGGCGCGGGGCGAGTCGGATGACTACGGTGGAAATCCCTCAACATGGAGGGATCGAGGATGTCCCTCCTAGGGACCCAGCACCGCTCCTCCGGACCGTACCCCTCCCACTCCACGAGATACTGCAGGCCTCCCACCCGACGCCTCAAATCTAAGATGGAACGGACCGAGTACGCCGGTGCCCCCTCGATGTCCAGTGGGGGCGGAGGAACCTCCCGTATCTCAGACTCCTGGAGTGGACCAGCTACCACCGGCCTGAAGAGAGACACATGGAACGAGGGGTTAATACGATACTCAGGAGGAAGCTGTAACCTATAACATACCTCTTCAATCTCCTCAGGACTTTGAATGGCCCCACAAACTGCCTACCCAGCTTCCGGCAGGGCAGGCGAAGGAGCAGGTTTCGGGTCGAGAGCCAGACCCGGTCCCCCGGTGCATACACCGGAGCCTCACTGCGGTGGCGGTCGGCGCTCGCCTTCTGCCGCCCGATGGCCCGCTGCAGGCGCACATGGGCAGCGTTCCAGGTCTCCTGCGAGTGCCGAAACCATTCATCCACCGCAGGTGCCTCGATCTGGCTCTGATGCCAAGGTGCCAGAACCGGCTGATAACCTAATACACACTGTAATGGAGTAAGGTTAGTGGAGGAGTTTTGGGCCATCTCTGCCCAGGGGAGGAAATCCGACCACTCCCCCCGCCGGTCCTGGCAATACGACCTCAGAAACCTACCCACCTTCTGGTTGACTCTCTCCACCTGCCCGTTACTTTCGGGGTGAAACCCTGAGGTCAGGCTGACCGAGACTCCCAGACATTCCATGAACGCCCTCCAAACCCTCGAGGTGAACTGGGAACCCCGATCAGACACTATATCCTCAGGTATCCCATAGTGCCGGAAGACGTGTGTAAATAGGGCCTCAGCAGTCTGTAGGGCCGTAGGGAGACCGGGCAGAGGAATGAAGCAGCAGGACTTAGAAAACCGATCCACAATGACCAGGATCGTGGTATTCCCTTGTGAGGGGGGAAGATCTGTCACGAAATCCACCGATAGGTGGGACCACGGTCGTTGTGGAACGGGTAGGGGTTGCAATTTCCCTCTGGGCAGGTGTCTAGGAGCCTTACACTGGGCGCACACCGAGCAGGAGGAAACATAAACCCTAACGTCCTTAGCTAAGGTGGGCCACCAGTACTTCCCACTAAGACAATGCACTATCCGACCGATACCAGGATGACCAGAGGAGGGTGACGTGTGAGCCCAATAGATCAAATGATCACGGACCTCCAGCGGGACGTACACACGAGAGGAGTGGGTTTGTTACGCAACGCCCGCTCGATGTCCGCGTCCACCTCCCACACCATCGGTGCCACCAGACACGATGCCGGAAGTATGGGGGTGGGCTCCACGGAACTCTCCTCTGTGTCATACAGTCGGGACAGAGCATCTGCCTTAGTGTTCTGGGAACCTGGCCTGTACGAAAGGGTGAAACAAAAACGGGTGAGAAACATTGACCACCTTGCCTGGCGAGGATTTAATCTCTTCGCCGCCCAGATGTACTCCAGATTGCGGTGGTCAGTCAAAATGAGAAAAGGGTGGTTAGCCCCCTCAAGCCAATGTCTCCACGCTTTCAGGGCTTGGACCGCAGCCAACAGCTCCCGATCCCCCACATCATAGTTGCGCTCCGCCGGACTGAGCTTCTTTGAAAAGAACGCACAGGGGCGGAGCTTGGGTGGTGTGCCCGAGCGCTGGGAAAGTACAGCACCTATCCCAGCCTCCGACGCGTCCACCTCCACCGTGAAAGCCAAGGAGGGATCCGGATGAGCCAGGACTGGAGCTGAGGTAAACAGGTTCTTCAGATGATTGAACGCCCTGTCCGCCTCAGCTGACCTCCGCAGACACACCGGTCCCCCCTTCAGCAATGAGGTAATGGGAGCCGCTACCTGACCAAAGCCCCGGATAAACCTCCGCTAGTAATTGGCAAATCCCAAAAATTGCTGCACCTCCTTCACCGTGGTTGGAGTCGGCCAATTACGCACGGCCGAAATGCGGTCACTCTCCATCTTCACCCCAGACACGGACATGTGGTACCCTAGGAAGGAGATGGACTCCTGAAAGAACAGGCATTTCTCCGCCTTGGCATACAGGTCATGCTTCAACAGTCGTCCAAGGACACGGCCCGTGTAGCGGAGTATATGAGAATGTCATCAATATACACCACTACACCCTGTCCGTGCAGATCCCTGAAAATCTAATTGACAAAGGCTTGGAAGACTGATGGAGCATTCATCAACCCGTATGGCATGGCAAGGGACTCATAGTGTCCTGAGGTGGTGCTGAAAACCAGATTGTACGCGCTCCTGAGATCCAATTTCGTGAAGAAGCGCGCCCCGTGCAGTGATTCCGTCATACATGCTATCAGAGGTAAGGGATAGCTGTACTTGACCGTGATCTGATTAAACCCACGGTAATCAATGCACGGGCGTAACCCACCATCCTTCTTCACGAAAAAGAAACTAGAGGAAACAGGTGAAGTGGAAGGCCGAATGTATCCCTGTCTCAGAGATTCGGAGACATATTTTTCCATAGCCGCCTTCTTCGCCTGTGACAGAGGATACACATGACTCCGGGGAAGTGCAGCGCCTACCTGGAGATTTATCGCACAATCCCCCGGACGATGGGGTGGTAATTTAGTCGCCCTCTTTTTACTGAAGGCGAGAGCCAAATCGGCATACTCGGAAGGAATGTGCACTGTGGAGACCTGGTTTGGACTCTCCACCGTAGTATCCCCCAAGGAAACCCCTACACACCTCCCTGAGCACTGACTGGACCATCCCTTGAGAGCCCTCTGTTGCCAGGAAATAGTGGGGTCATGAGTGGTTAACCAGGGAAGTCCCAACACCACAGGATACGCAGGAGAATCAATCAGATAGAGACGAATCCTCTCCTTATGACCCCCCTGTGTCCTCATTAAGAGTGGTGCGGTAACCTCCCTGATTAGACCTGACCCTAGCGGGCGACTATCTAATGCGTGGACAGGGAAGGGCACATCAACACGAACAGTAGGAATCCCTAAACTATGAGAATATTGACGATCAATAAAATTCCCAGCTGCACCTGAATCCACTAGCGCCTTATGCTGGGAATGAGGAGAAAACTCTGGAAACACAACCTCTATACACAACTGAGCAACAGGGAGCTCTGGGTGAGTCGGGTGCTTACTCACCTGAGATGGTCGACCAGTGCTCTGCTTACTGCCTCGACTCCCTGGGGACCCTCCCCAGCACCGACCCGCAGTGTGTCCTCTGCGGCCACAGTTGGTGCAGGGGACAGCCCCTCTCCTGGTCTCCCTAAGCGCAGCACCTCCGAGCTCCATGGGGGTAGAGTCGGAGGTGCTGGGGGATGGAATGAATGGGCCCTGATAAGAACGTCCGCGGGTCTCCAACAGGTTATCCAGCCTGATGGACATCTCCACCAGTTGGTCCAGGTTGAGATTGGTATCCCTGCAGGCCAGTTCCCGCCGAACGTCCTCCCTTAGGCTGCACCGATAGTGGTCGATCAGGGCCCTCTCATTCCATCCGGCGCTGGCTGCCAAAGTCCTGAACTCCAGTGCAAAATCCTGGGCGCTCCTCCTCTCCTGTCTTAGGTGGAACAGACGCTCGCCCGCCACTCTCCCCTCCGGTGGATGATCGAATACCGCCCGGAAGCAGCGGGTGAAATCCTCGTAGCGGACCAATGTAGCGTCAATTCCTCCCTACTCGGCGTTGGCCCACTCGAGCGCCTTCCCCGACAGACAGGAGATGAGGACGGACACGCCCTCGTATCCCGAGGGCGCCGGGTGAATGGTTGCCAGGTAGAGCTCTACCTGCAGAAGGAAACCCTGACACCCGGCTGGTGTACCGTCATATGCCCTCGGGAGCGAGAGCCGAATCCCACTGGGCCCAGGTGGTGAAGTGGTGGACTGTGGTATGGGTGGTAGAGTGGTTGGAGGAGGTGTAGGAATGCCACCTCTCTCCCAACGGTCCATAGTATTCATCACCCTCTCCATGGCGGTGCCGAGAGCCTGGATGATACTCTCCTATCGTTGAAATCGTTCCTCCATCAATTTGGACTGACTGGCTGTACCTGCTGACTCCATAAATGGTGCGTGGTTCTGTCACGAGTGTCAGTGTAATGCGGTGGATCGAAGTCAGGCGCAGGACACAGAACTCTCAGAAACATACTTTACTGACAGTGGCGGCTGGCCGATAGAGGGCGCTAGGGCGCCGCCCCCTTAAATAAAATTATTTAAAAAAATAAAATAAAAAATAAATAAAAATAATAATAATAATAATAAAAACATCAGTATGTCAATATTTGTGTGTTTGAAATATGGAATGCACACAGTAATATGTGTAAGATATGATAGAAAATCATATTCGCAACCTTTCCTCTGCCTGTCAAACGCCTCGTCAGCTCTGGGCGATACAGAAAGTGCCCCGAGGAGGCGGGTCTACGTAGCAGTTAAGCCAATTGCTAATTTAAGATATGAATGTATGACATAAAATGTAGCTAATCAGCGATTTTAATTCGAATCCAAGGAGGGCGATTATTTTATCGCCCCAAGCTCGCCCCTGATAAAATAAGGACCGGGCTCCAGTGGCGCCATTTTTACTAGACGACAATGGTGAGCGCAAACGTTTCTCCTCCAAGACCCAACCCTAACTCGGTGAAATCTCTCCTCCAAGATCCGTTTGAGAGGAGAACTTTGTCAGAGAAAGTTCGGGTGAAAGAGCTGGGCCCAGATCAACCTGACCTCTCAATCAGACAGCAGGCTAGCGAGAAAGGGAAGCAGTATATGCGCGGCTTCTCCCGTAGCTGGTACACCAGGAAGGCTTGGCTAGCTGGGTGCACTGATGCTAATGCTTTATTTTGCTTTCCGTGCTTGCTTTTTAAAACGACGGGCCGGACGGGGTCAGATTCAGCATGGACAGGTACCGGAGTGAGGGATATGAAGCACCTGTCAGAGAAGGTAAAGAAACATGAGAACACCAGGGCACACATGGACAACTCTGTAAAGCTAGCTGTATTAGGAAGGGTGAACATTGCTACGCAGCTGGATGACGGCCACAGGATTGCGGTGAGGAAACACAATGAGGAGGTGGATAAAAACAGGCACATTCTATCCAAAATTATCGATTGTGTGAAGTTCTGTGGGGCTTTTGAGTTGGCCTTGCGTGGGCACGAGGAGACTGACTCCTCGGACAACCCCGGCATTTTCCGGGGCTTAGTGGATTTTGTTGCCTCCCTCGACAGTGTGCTGGAGGAGCACCTGAAGACAGCTACCGTTTTTAAGGGCACGTCAAAGACGATACAGAACGAGCTGTTGGAATGTATGCTGTCAGTGCTTAAGGATTACATCCTGGAGGAAGTAAAGAGTGCTGATTTTATCGCCATTCAAGCTGACGAGACGACTGACGTTTCCACCCACTAACGTGTTTCCAGACCATCAGAGACTCTGGGAACTTTGATGCCCCGACTGTCAGAGAGGCGGGGGGCTTTGTGAGGATGCTCGAAGACGAGGCTTTCTGTTTTTTCCTGGCACTGTTCCACAAGATCATGCCAAATGTGGACATGCTTTTCAGCCAGCTGCAGAAGAGGAACATCGACCCTGTCTTCATTAAAGCACTTGTCCAGAGGTTCACAGACAGCATGCTAACAATCAGGTAAATAACTATATTTACTATTGGCTGATAAAGATGTTGTTAGAAAGATGAATAGTTCACTTACAACAGTTTAAAAGCCTAAATGTGTCTGGTCATCAAAGTGAGTGATTATCATAGAGCCGTCACAATTATATTTGTTTTAGTATTTTAAAAGGAAAGAGAAGACACAATCAGACGTTGATAATAATGCAGGAAAGTACTACACAGTTTGTAATAATTATTCAGGTGTCCACCAGGTCAATTTCTAGAAGAGGCCTAGTTGTTATTGAAGATTAACTTTATTGCTAAGTGCACAGCAGAACAAAATGATGTTTACATTTTACATTTTAGTCATTTAGCAGACGCTCTTATCCATGTTGCATCCCTCTCACAAATGTAATAGAAAAAGGCTTTAAAACGTAATAACATCAGTTAATTATGTACATCACAGGTTAAAAGCAGTTACTAGACATAGTTTGTGTGTATATACACACTATCTGTCTGTCTGTCTGTCTGTCTGTCTGTCTGTCTATATATATATATATAAAATTCCTGTACAAATAAGATGACAGACACACACACACAGAGCAGCTCTGGCCGCATGTTTCTTTGTATATAGTTGACCTTAGCATAAAAAATCCAGTTATATATGGTACTCTAGAAAGTCTTAATAGTGTCTTTGCTAATATTACTGTATATATGTTGTTTTGTATCAATTAATTGTTGCAGTTCTGGAGCACATTAACAATTAGTCACATTTAGTATGATCATAAAATACTGTATGCTATTCTTCCAGTCAAAGGTTTGAGTTCATCCACTTGATATCCATTTCTATATTATACATCCTTTTATACAGTGTAAGATTTCCTATAAACTTTATAATAATTTCATGTTATTGTCCACTTTCCACTCTGTTCTGACAGCATGCCTGTTGCGTTGCCTGTTTACTACCAATGGTGAAAAGTTCACTTTAAATGCAAATGAAAGGCTTGGGTTTGTGTAATATGTTTTTGTGTAAGAATGCCTCAACTTTTTAATATTGGCATTAAATAATTACTGAATGTTTCACTGAGCACTGCTTTCCTGCAGTTTGTGTTAAAATATATCGCGATGGTTACAGGAAAAAAAAAGTATGGCACAGCCCCACCGAGAATATTTTTCACCAGCCGCCACTGTTTACTGAATAAGTAAAGAATACAACACAGCATACCTCCACACAGGGAGGAACTAACCCGCTCACCAACGACACACGAAACGAAAAACAACCACGCACAAAACACATTGGGAGCCACTGGGTTAAATAGGGAAGGAGTGATCACAATAATGGCCAACAGGTGTGTAACAATAGACAACAGGTGCAACATAGAACATAGATCGGCAGCAGCTAGTATTACGGTGACGACGAATGCCGAAGCCTGCCCGAGCAAGGAGGAGGGGCAGCCTCGGCAGAATCTGTGACAGCCGAATACAACAGGTGCAGACATTACAGTGAAATGCTTACTTACAGCCCTTAACCAACAGGGCATTTATTTTTTTATAAAAAAGTAAAATAAAACAACAACAAAAAAGTGTTGAGAAAAAAAGAGCAGAAGTAAAATAAAATAACAGTAGGGAGGATATATATGCAGGGGGGTAACGGTGCAGAGTCAATGTGCGGGGGCACCGGCTAGTTGAGGTAGTTGAAGTAATATGTACATGTGGGTTTTTCTTTATTTGTACTATTTTCTACATTGTAGAATAATAGTGAAGACATCAAAACTATGAAATAACACATATGGAATCATGTAGTAACCAAAAAAGTGTTTAACAAATCAAAATATATTTTATATTTGAGATTCTTCAAATAGCCACCCTTTGCCTTGATGACAGCTTTGCACACTCTTGGCATTCTCTCAACCAGCTTCATGAGTAGTCACCTGGAATGCATTTCAATTAACAGGTGTGCCTTCTTAAAAGTTAATTTGTGGAATTTCTTTCCAACTTAATGCGTTTGAGCCAATCAGTTGTGTTGTGACAAGGTAGGGGGGGTATACAGAAGATAGCCCAATTTGGCAAGAACAGCTCAAATAAGCAAACAGCTTAAATAACAGCTCAAATAAGCAAAGAGAAATGACAGTCCCATCATTACTTTAAGACATGAAGGTCAGTCAATACAGAACATTTCATGAACTTTGAAAGTTTCTTCAAGTGCAGTCACAAAAACCATCAAGCGCTATAATGAAACTGGTTCTCATGAGGACCACTACAGGAATGGAAGACCCATAGTTACCTCTGCTGCAGAGGATAAGTTCATTAGAGTTACCTGCCTATGAAATTGCAGCCCAAAAAAAATGCATAACAGAGTTCAAGTGACAGACACATCTCAACATCAACTGTTCAGAGGGGACTGTGTGAATCAGGCCTTCATGGTCGAATTGCTACAAAGAAACCACTTCTGAAGGACACCAATAAGAAGAAGAGACCTGCTTGGGCAAAGAAACACGAGCAATGGACATTAGACCGTTGGAAATTTGTCCTTTGGTCTGGAGTCCTGTGTGGGTGAACGGATGATTTCCGCATGTGTAGTTCCACCGTAAAGCATGGAGGAGGAGGTGTTGTGGCGTGGGGGTGCTTTGCTGGTGACACTGTCTGTGATATATTTAGAATTCAAGGCACACTTAACCAGCATGGCTACCACAGCATTCTGCAGCGATACGCCATCCCATCTGGTTTGGGCTTAGTGGGACTATCATTTGTTTTTCAACAGGACAGTGACCCAACACACCTCCAGCCTGTGTAAGGGCTATTTTACCAAGAAGGAGAGTGATGGAATGCTGCATCAGATGACCTGGCCTCCACAATCCCCCGACCTCAACCCAATTGAGATGGTTTGGGATGAGTCGGACAGCAGAGTGAAGGAAAAGCAGCCAACAAGTGCTCAGCATATGTGGGAACTCCTTCAAGACTGTTGGAAAAGCATTCCATGTGAAGCTGGTTGAGAGAATGCCAAGAGTGTGCAAAGCTGTCATCAAGGCAAACAGTGGCTATTTGAAGAATCTCAAATGTAAAATATATTTTGATTTGTTTAACACTTTTTTGGTTACTACATGATTCCGTATGTGTTATTTCATAGTTCTGATGTCTTCATTATTATTCTATAATGTAGAAAATAGTAAAAATAAAGGAAGTCCTTGAATGAGTAAGTGTCCAAACGTTTGACTGGTACTGTAAGTATTCAGACCCTTTGCTATGAGACTCGAAATTGAGTTCTCGAAATTGAGTTCAGGTGCATCCTGTTTTCATTGATCATCATTGAGATGATTCTACAACTTGATTGGAGTCCACGTGTGGTAAATTAAATTTATTGTACATGATTTGGAAAGGCACACACCTGTCTATATACAGGAAGGTACCACAGTTGACGGTGCATGTCAGAGCAAAAACCAAGCCAGTGTCTGCAGTTTGCCAAATGCCAAAATGCACCTAAAGGACTCTCAGACCATGAGAAACAAGATTCTCTTGTATGATGAAACCAAGATTGAACTTTTTGGCCTGAATGCCAAGCGTCACATCTTGAGGAAACCAGGCACCGCTCATCACCTGGCCAATACAGAGAAGATCCTTGATGGAAACGTGCTCCAGAGCGCTCAGGACCTCATACTGGGGTGAAGGTTCACCTTCCAACTGGACAATGACCCTAAGCACAGAGCCAAGACAATGCAGGAGTGGCTTAGGGATGTTTCAGTTTTTGCTTTGCCATTATGGGGTATTGTGTGTAGATTGAGGATATATATACAGCACATTCCGAAAGTTTTTAGACATTTTTGCTAATTTATAAAAAAATAAGAAACTTAAATATGACATTTACATAAGTGTTCAGACCCTTTACTCAGTAATTTGTTGAAACACCTTTGGCAGCGATTACAGCCTCAAGTCTTCTTGGGTATGACGCTACAAGCTTGGCACATCTGTATTTGGGGAGTTTCTCCCATTCTTCTCTGCAGATCCTCTCAAGCTCTGTCAAGTTGTATGGGGAGGGTCTCTGCACAGCTATTTTCAGGTCTCTCCAGAGATGTTTGCTCAGGTTCAAGTCTGGGCTCTGGCTGGGCCACTCAAGGACATTCAGAGACTTGTCCCGAAGCCACTCCTGCGTTCTTGGCTGTGTGCTTAGGGTCGTTGTCCTGTTGGAAGGTGAGCCTTCGCCTCAGTATGAGGTCCTGAGAACGGAGCAGGTTTTCATCTCCACAGAGGAACTCTGGATCTCTGTCAGTGATCATCAGGTTCTTGGCCACCTCCCTGACCAAGGCCCTTCTCCCGAAATTGCTCAGGCTCTAGGAAGAGTCTTGGGGGTTACACACTTCTTCCGTTTAAGAATGGTGGAGGCCACTGTGTTCTTGGGGACCTTCAATGCTGCAGAAATTTTTTGGTACCCTTCCCCAGACCCTCAACACAATCCTGTCTCGGAGCTCTTCGGACAATTCCTTCGACCCCATGGCTTGGTTTTTGCTCTGACATGCACCGTCAACTGTGGGACCTTATATAGACAGGTGTGTGCCTTCCAAATCATGTCCAATCAATTGAATTTACCACAGGTGGACTTCAATGAAGCTGTAGAAACATCTCAAGGATGATATATTTAAAGAGGATGCACCTGAGCTGTTTTTTATGGTTTATACATTTGCTAAAATTTCTAAAAACCTGTTTCCGCTTTGTCATTATGGGGTATTGTGTGTAGATTGATGAGGAAAATTGTTTATTTAATCCATTTTAGAATAAGGCTTTAACGTAACAAAATGTGGAAAAAGTCAAGGGGTCTGAATACTTTCCTTTCTCCTCTCTTTCTTCCTCTCTCACTCCACCTCTCATTTAACAGTCGCAGTGCTGAGTGCTGTGAGGGTAGAGAGGATGAAGAGAGGTGTGTGAACAGGACCCTCACACCACAGAGAGGAAGAAGAGAGGAGAGTGATCAGGACCCTCACACCACAGAGAGGAAGAAGAGAGGAGAGTGAACAGGACCCTCACACCACAGAGAGGAAGAAGAGAGGAGAGTGATCAGGACCCTCACACCACAGAGAGGAAGAAGAGAGGAGAGTGATCAGGACCCTCACACCACAGAGAGGATAAAGAGAGGAGAGTGATCAGGACCCTCACACCACAGAGAGGAAGAAGAGAGGAGAGTGAACAGGACCCTCACACCACAGAGAGGAAGAAGAGAGGAGAGTGAACAGGACCCTCACACCACAGAGAGGAAGAAGAGAGGAGAGTGATCAGGACCCTCACACCACAGAGAGGAAGAAGAGAGGAGAGTGAACAGGACCCTCACACCACAGAGAGGAAGAAGAGAGGAGAGTGAACAGGACCCTCACACCACAGAGAGGAAGAAGAGAGGAGAGTGATCAAGACCCTCACACCACAGAGAGGATAAAGAGAGGAGAGTGATCAGGACCCTCACACCACAGAGAGGAAGAAGAGAGGAGAGTGAACAGGACCCTCACACCACAGAGAGGAAGAAGAGAGGAGAGTGATCAGGACCCTCACACCACAGAGAGGAAGAAGAGAGGAGAGTGAACAGGACCCTCACACCACAGAGAGGAAGAAGAGAGGATAGTGATCAGGACCCTCACACCACAGAGAGGAAGAAGAGAGGAGAGTGAACAGGACCCTCACACCACAGAGAGGAAGAAGAGAGGAGAGTGAACAGGACCCTCACACCACAGAGAGGAAGAAGAGAGGAGAGTGAACAGGACCCTCACACCACAGAGAGGAAGAAGAGAGGAGAGTGATCAGGACCCTCACACCGCAGAGAGGAAGAAGAGAGGAGAGTGAACAGGACCCTCACACCACAGAGAGGAAGAAGAGAGGAGAGTGATCAGGACCCTCACACCACAGAGAGGAAGAAGAGAGGAGAGTGAACAGGACCCTCACACCACAGAGAGGAAGAAGAGAGGATAGTGATCAGGACCCTCACACCACAGAGAGGAAGAAGAGAGGATAGTGATCAGGACCCTCACACCACAGAGAGGAAGAAGAGAGGATAGTGATCAGGACCCTCACACCACAGAGAGGAAGAAGAGAGGAGAGTGATCAGGACCCTCACACCACAGAGAGGAAGAAGAGAGGAGAGTGAACAGGACCCTCACACCACAGAGAGGAAGAAGAGAGGAGAGTGATCAGGTCCCTCACACCACAGAGAGGAAGAAGAGAGGAGAGTGAACAGGACCCTCACACCACAGAGAGGAAGAAGAGAGGAGAGTGAACAGGACCCTCACACCACAGAGAGGAAGAAGAGAGGAGAGTGAACAGGACCCTCACACCACAGAGAGGAAGAAGAGAGGAGAGTGAACAGGACCCTCACACCACAGAGAGGAAGAAGAGAGGAGAGTGAACAGGACCCTCACACCGCAGCCGCTCAGCCATCCATCCATTAACAGGTTGTGGGCCCCTCCACCTTCCCCTCTACACTACCCTGCCCCTCACCTTCCCCTCTATACTACCCTGCCCTCCACCTTCCCCTCTTCACTACCCTGCCCCTCACCTTCCCCTCTACACTACCCTGCCCTCCACCTTCCCCTCTACACTACCCTGCCCTCCACCTTCCCTTCTACACTACCCTGCCCTCCACCTTCCCCTCAGCACTACCCTGCCCCTCACCTTCCACTCTACACTACCCTGCCCTCCACCTTCCCCTCCCCCCCTCTACACTACCCTGCCCTCCACCTTCCCCTCCCTCCCTTCTACACTACCCTGCCCTCCACCTTCCCCTCTACACTACCCTGCCCAGCACCTTCCCCTCTACACTACCCTGCCCTCCACCTTCCCTTCTACACTACCCTGCCCCCAACCTTCCCCTCCCCTCTATACTACCCTGCCCTCCACCTTCCCCTCTACACTACCCTTCCCTCCACCTTCCCCTCTACACTACCCTGCCCTCCACCTTCCCCTCTACACTACCCTGCCCTCCACCTTCCCCTCTACACTACACTACCCTTCCCTCCACCTTCCCCTCTACACTACCCTGCCCTCCACCTTCCCCTCTACACTACCCTTCCCTCCACCTTCCCCTCTACACTACCCTGCCCTCCACCTTCCCCTCTACACTACCCTGCCCTCCACCTTCCCCTCTACACTACCCTGCCCTCCACCTTCCCCTCTATACTACCCGGCCATCACCTTCCCCTCTATACTACCCTGCCCTCTACCTTCCCCTCTACACTACACTACCCTGCCCAGCACCTTCCCCTCTACACTACCCTGCCCTCCACCTTCCCTTCTACACTACCCTGCCCCCAACCTTCCCCTCCCCTCTATACTACCCTGCCCTCCACCTTCCCCTCTACACTACACTACCCTGCCCAGCACCTTCCCCTCTACACTACCCTGCCCTCCACCTTCCCCTCTACACTACCCTTCCCTCCACCTTCCCCTCTACACTACCCTGCCCAGCACCTTCCCCTCTACACTACCCTGCCCTCCACCTTCCCTTCTACACTACCCTGCCCCCAACCTTCCCCTCCCCTCTATACTACCCTGCCCTCCACCTTCCCCTCTACACTTTACTACCCTGCCCAGCACCTTCCCCTCTACACTACCCTGCCCTCCACCTTCCCCTCTACACTACCCTTCCCTCCACCTTCCCCTCTACACTACCCTGCCCTCCACCTTCCCCTCTATACTACCCTGCCCTCCACCTTCCCCTCTACACTACCCTGCCCTCCACCTTCCCCTCTACACTATCCTGCCCTCCACCTTCCCCTCTACACTACCCTGCCCTCCACCTTCCCCTCTACACTATCCTGCACTCCACCTTCCCCTCTACACTACCCTGCCCAGCACCTTCCCCTCTACACTACCCTGCACTCCACCTTCCCCTCTACACTACCCTGCCCTCCACCTTCCCCTCTACACTACCCTGCCCTCCACCTTCCCTTCTACACTACCCTGCCCCCCACCTTCCCCTCCCCTCTATACTACCCTGCCCTCCTGCTTCCCCTCTACACTACCCTGCCCTCCACCTTCCCCTCCCTTCTACACTACCCTGCCCTCACCTTCCCCTCTACACTACACTACCCTGCCCAGCACCTTCCCCTCTACACTACCCTGCCCTCCACCTTCCCTTCTACACTACCCTGCCCTCTACCTTCCCCTCTACACTACCCTGCCCTCCACCTTCCCCTCTACACTACCCTGCACTCCACCTTCCCCTCTACACTACCCTGCCCTCCACCTTCCCCTCTACACTACTCTGCCCTCCACCTTCCCTTCTACACTGCCCTCCCCTAAGCCTCCACCTTCCTCTCCCCTCTACACTACCTTCCCCACCACCTTCCCCTCTACATTACCCTGCCCTCCACCTTCCCCTCCCATTTACATTGCCCTTCTCTCCCCACCACCTTCCCCTCTACACTACCCTGCCCTCACTTTCCCCTCTACACTACCCTGCCCCCACCTTCCCCTCAACCATTCACCCTTTCCCTCAACCCTCCTCCCCCTCCCCTACCTCTCCACCTTCCCCTCCCATCTACACTGCCCTTCTCTCCCCTCTACCTTCCCCTCTACACTGCCCTTCTCTCCCCTCTACCTTCCCCTCCACACTGCCCTTCTCTCCCCTCTACCTTCCCCTCTACACTGCCCTTGTCTCCCCTCTACCTTCCCCTCTACACTGCCCTTCTCTCCCCTACACCTATACCTTCATCTCAGTAATCTTCTAAATGTACTTACATTTTAATGTGATGTTCTGGTGCCTCTAGGGCAATTCAGAAGGCTGATTGAGGACCTTATTACTGATGAATGTGTTTGTTATTTATGACGTCTTTTTCGTTCTGCTTGCATTTTGTATTTATATTTTAATGTGTGTATTTATGTAATATATGTAATTCAGGGCTCATCTGTAAAAGAGACCTTGGTCTCAGTATGACTCCCTGATAGAATAAAGGTGAAATAAAACATAAAAATCTCTGCAACGCCCTCCTCTCCCCTCCACCCTCCCCTCTGTTCCCGTCCTCCCCACCACCTTCCGCCCACCCCTCCACCCACCCTCAGTAAATTCTGCTGCTTTTCTGTCATTTACAGCAGTAGTTTCTTGGTAAATAAACTTTAGAGGCCTTTGCCTTTTAAAAAGTGAGACTGTTGCACTTTGAAGGTAGAATGGATGCCACCACCAGAAGAGAAGAGAGAGGAGGAGAGGAAAAGCAGGAGGGAAGAAAGGAGGAGGCTGTTGGAAGAATACACAAACACACACCGATTACACACACACTCAAACACACACGCAGACACGCAAACACACACACACACACGCAAACACACACAGACATGCAAACACACACACACGGAAACACACACACACACACGCAAACACACACAGACATGCAAACACACACACAGACACACAGAGAGTGGCCGGGCAGTGTTGTACTAGTAGATATCTGATACTCTGGGGGCCTGTTGTGTGATTTACAGCCCTGTGTAGAAGGTATAGAGGCTTTATTACAGGTAAGGGCTGACCACAGCCTGTCTGTCTCACACACAGGGGTCAGGGTTAAAAGTGCAAGTGCTATTTTCATTGTAATGCTCTTCCATAAAGAGTGATAAAAGCAACAGCTTTATGTTATTGATCTGTTTTGAGGTTTTGCGCCTGTGTATCCCTGTGTCTCTGCCTGGCCCATCAACCAGAGAGAGAGAGAGAGAGAGAGAGAGAGAGAGTGAGTGTGTGTGTGTGTGTGTGTGTGTGTGTGTGTGTGTGTGTGTGTGTGTGTGTGTGTGTGTGTGTGTGTGTGTGTGTGTGTGTGTGTGTGTGTGTGTGTGTGTGTGTGTGTGTGTGTGTGTGTGTGTGTGTGTGTGTGTGTGTGTGTGTGTGTGTGTGTGTGTGTGTGTGTCCGTGTCTGTGCCTGCCTGGCCCATCAACCAGAGAGAGAGAGTGAGTGTGTGTGTGTGTGTGTGTGTCCGTGTCTGTGCCTGCATGGCCCATCAACCAGAGAGAGAGAGAGAGTGTGTGTGTGTGTGTCCCCATGTCTGCCTGCCTCATCAATCGGTAGCACTTTTTTAAAAGTAATTATCTATCCATCCATCCATATATCCATCTATCTATCTGTTTGTGCATATCTAGTTCATTCTCTGTGTCTTCAGGACATTGGACTAGAAGTCCTTATTCCATAGGTCTGTGAATGCAGTCTTGTTTAATAGATGGAATAAACAGATAACTATTTCTATTTTTTAACTCTAACCCGTTGCCAAGACCAGAAATATGGAACTTTTATTGAATCTGCCTCTTTAAACTTCAGGAGGTTCCTGGCTGCTGAAGGACACACTACATACTCTCTCTCTCTCTCTCTCTCTCTCTCTCTCTCTCTCTCTCTCTCTCTCTCTCTCTCTCTCTCTCTCTCTCTCCTCTCTCTCTCTCTCTCTCTCTCTCTCTCTCTCTCTCTCTCTCTCTCTCTCTTTCTCTCTCTCATACACATACGCATACAAACACACTCACACACTCACAACATCTACACGTTTGCTTATATACACAGCAGAATATACAGTTGAAGTCGGAAGTTTACATACACTTAGGTTGGAGTCATTAAAACTCGTTTTTCAACCACTCCACAAATTTCTTGTTAACAAACTATAGTTTTGGCAAGTCGGTTAGGACATCTACTTTGTGCATGACACAAGTCATTTTTCCAACAATTGTTTACAGACAGATTATTTCACTTATAATTCACTGTATCACAATTCCAGTGGGTCAAAAGTTTACATACACTAAGTTGACTGTGCCTTTAAACAGCTTGGAAAATTCCAGAAAAGGATGTCATGGCTTTAGAAGCTTCTGATAGGCTAATTGACATCATTTGAGTCAATTGGAGGTGTACCTGTGGATGTATTTCAAGGCCTACCTTCAAACTAAGTGCCTCTTTGCTTGACATCATGGGAAAATCAAAAGAAATCAGCCAAGACCTCAGAAAAAAAGTGTAGACCTCCACAAGTCTGGTTCATCCTTGGGAGCAATTTCCAAATGCCTGAAGGTACCACGTTCATCTGTACAAACAATAGTACGCAAGTATAATCACCATGGGACCATGCAGCCGTCATACCGCTCAGGAAGGAGACGCGTTCTGTCTCCTAGAGATTAACGTACTTTGGTGCGAAAAGTGCAAATCAATCCCAGAACAACAGCAAAGGACCTTGTGAAGATACTGGGGGAAACGGGTACAAAAGTATCTATATCCACAGTAAAACGAGTCCTATATCCACATAACCTGAAAGGCCACTCAGCAAGGAAGAAGCCACTGCTCCAAAATCGCCATAACAAAACCAGACTACGGTTTGCAACTGCACATGGGGACAAAGATCGTACTTTTTGGAGAAATGTCCTCTGTTCTGATGAAACAAAAAAATAACTGTTTGGCCATAATGACCATCATTATGTTTGGAGGAAAGAGCCGAAGAACACCACCCCAACCGTGAAGCACGGGGGTGGCAGCATCATGCTGTGGGGGTGCTTTGCTGCAGGAGGGACTGGTGCACTTCACAAAGTAGATGGCATGACATCAGTCAGGAAGTTAAAGCTTGGTCACAAATGGGTCTTCCAAATGGACAATGACCCCAAGCATACTTCCAAAGTTGTGGCAAAATGGCTTAAGGACAACAAAATCAAGGTATTGGAGTGGCCATCACAAAGCCCTGACCTCAATCCTATAGAAAATGTGTGGGCAGAACTGAAAAAGCGTGTGCAAGCAAGGAGGCCTACAAACCTGACTCAGTTACACCAGCTCTGTCAGGAGGAATGGGCCAAAATTCACCCAATTTATTGTGGGAAGCTTGTGGAAGGCTACCTGAATCGTTTGACCCAAGTTAAACAATTTAAAGGCAATGCTACCAAATACTAATTGAGTGTATGTAAACTTCTGTCCCACTGGGAATGTGATGAAAGAAATAAAAGCTGAAATAAATAATTCTCTCTACTATTATTCTGACATTTCACATTCTTAAAATAAAGTGTTGATCCTAATTGACCTAAGACAGGGAATTTTTACTAGGATTAAATGTCAGGAATTGTGAAAAACTGAGTTTAAATGTATTTGGCTAAGGTGTATGTAAACTTCTGACTTCAACTGTATACACACACTAGCTAGCTAATTGGGACAGAGAAGCGGGAGCTGAACTCTATTAGTAGGTGGGAGGCTTGGAGCCGGAGCCGGAGCCGGCCAGGCTGACTGGTACCTGATGAAGCCTTTACACACACATACACACATCTCCACTGGACTCACTCTCTCTCTCTCTTTCTCTCCCCTCTCTCTCTCTCTCTCTCTCTTTCTCTCTCTCTCTCTCTCTCTCTCTCTCTCTCTCTCTCTCTCTCTCTCTCTCTCTCTCTCTCTCTCTCTCTCTCTCTCACTCACTCACTCACTCACTCACTCACTCACTCACTCACTCACTCACTCACTCACTCACTCACTCACTCACTCACTCACTCACTCACTCACTCACTCACTCACTCACTCTCGCTCTCACTCTCAGTCTCACCCTCACTCACTCACTCTCTCTCTCTCCACTCTCACTCTGTCTCACCCTCACTCACTCTCTCTCAGCTCTCTCTCTCTCTCTCTCTCTCTCAGCCAGGCCAGGCATGGTTCTTATTAGGGCCTGGCTGGTTAGCTCCTGCTCCTGTCTTTTATGTCAACTTCCCCAAATTGGACTTCAAGCGACTGGAGTAAATTCATTTTTCCCACTGAGCCGCCAAACATGAAATCAAAGGGATTTTTAATTGACTTTCTCTTCTGAAGGGGAAACCTGATCAAATATGTAGTGTACCTGAGGATTCACGTTTACTCATTTCTCCAAATGAGGGCCCACTCCCATCTCGTCTGGAAGTGGGAGGTGGAAGGACAGACTTGTGTGCGTTCCAAATGGCACCCTTTTCCCTATAAAGTGCACTACTTTTGGCCCATATGGTGCCATTTGGAACGTAACCTCAAGTACCGGTAGTTCAGACAGAAATTGAACAATGAACACTCCTATAATAACACTATGATATGGTAATTTAGCAGACAATTTTATATATTTTTTACTTACAGAACTGTCGATATTGACTGTGACATACACAGTATACAGGGTGACTCATATAATACACAGAGACCTTAGATAAGCCTTTCCCATTCAACAAGTTTAGAACAATGAGCTCTTCGGGACAGGGATTAAGTAATGATCACTCAGTCAGAATATTATGAAAATACAATTTCTTCTCCCTTAGATAAAGGAAGATACGAGATAAGAGCAATGAGTTGTGGAAATCCAGGCTGGCTGTTAGCAGATGATCTGCCTGTGTCCTGTGTTTTTAGGGTTGGACTCCACAGGGTAACTGACCATCCCTAGCCCTGACCCTGGTTACACACACACAGTTACTGATCTCTAGTAACAACCACATCGATTTAACATCTCTCTCGCTGTTTCTCTCTATACCTCTCTCTCTTTATCTCTATCTTTCTCTCAGCTCTGTCTAGCTCTGACCCCGGTGTTCCTCACCTCCAGTAACTACCAGCTCCATGTATCTCCCATCGGAGTGAGCCTCAGACGGCCCATAGAGGGCTTATAAGACAGGTATCACCTCCCCTCACAACTGATGCAACTGAGCACAAATTATTGTGCATATACAGTGAGGGAAAAAAGTATTTGATCCCCTGCTGATTTTGTACGTTTGCCATCTGACAAAGACATGATCAGTCTATAATTTTAATGATATGTTTATTTGAACAGTGAGAGACAGAATAACAACAAAGAAATCCAGAAAAATGCATGTCAAAAATGTTATAAATTGATTTGCATTTTAATGAGGGAAATAAGTATTTGATCCTTCTGCAAAACATGACTTAGTACTTGGTGGCAAAACCCTTGTTGGCAATCACAGAGGTCAGATGTTTCTTGTAGTTGGCCACCAGGTTTTCACATATCTCAGGAGGGATTTTGTCCCACTCCTCTTTGCAGATCCTCTCCAAGTCATTAAGGTTTCGAGGCTGACGTTTGGCAACTCGAACCTTCAGCTCCCTCCACAGATTTTCTATGGGATTAAGGTCTGGAGACTGGCTAGGCCACTCCAGGACCTTAATGTGCTTTTTCTTGAGCTCGATTTTGGTCTCATCTGACCACAACACTTTCACCCAGTTCTCCTCTGAATCATTCAGATGTTCTTTGGCAAACTTCAGACGGGCCTGTATATGTGCTTTCTTGAGCAGGGGGACCTTGCGGGCGCTGCAGGATTTCAGTCCTTCACGGCGTAGTGTGTTACCAATTGTTTTCTTGGTGACTATGGTCCCAGCTGCCTTGAGATCATTGACAAGATCCTCCCGTGTAGTTCTGGGCTGATTCCTCACCGTTCTCATGATCATTGCAACTCCACGAGGTGAGATCTTGCATTGATTCTTCCATTTGCGAATAATCGCACCAACTGTTGTCACCTTCTCACCAAGCTGCTTGGCAATGGTCTTGTAGCCCATTCCAGCCTTGTGTAGGTCTACAATCTTGTCCCTGACATCCTTGGAGAGCTCTTTGGTCTTGGCCATGGTGGAGAGTTTGGAATCTGATTGATTGCTTCTGTGGACAGGTGTCTTTTATACAGGTAACAAACTGAGATTAGGAGCACTCCCTTTAAGAGTGTGCTCCTAATCTCAGCTCATTACCTGTATAAAAGACACCTGGGAGCCAGAAATCTTTCTGATTGAGAGGGGGTCAAATACTTATTTCCCTCATTAAAATGAAAATCAATTTCTAACATTTTTGACATGCGTTTTTCTGGATTTTTTTGTTGTTATTCTGTCTCTCACTGTTCAAATAAACCTACCATTAAAATTATAGACTGATCATGTCTTTGTCAGCGGGCAAACGTACAAAATCAGCAGGGGATCAAATACTTTTTTCCCTCACTGTATAGTGTGTTTGCAGGTATTTTTGATATATGATCTAAGGCAGGGTTCCCCAACTGGTGGTTTTATTTGGCCCCCCAAGTTTTTTTTGACATAAGACTGTAAAAACACCAGGAAGTCAGCTGTAAGTGATTTTAATTTTGGAAAACTGTTCCCAAGTATTCCCACGGATAATAGAGATGTGATCATATACAAATGTAACCAAGGTTGGAGAAATAATTATGTTTTTGTCAAATATTATCTCTGTTTGGGCTTCTTGCTGTCAATTTGCAGTCTACAAATCATTTGTAATTATGTTCCAGCCCCCCGACCATCTGCTCAAGAAAAAATCATCTGCGGCTGAATCTAGTTGATGAAGGGGAAAGGGGATACCTAGTCAGTTGCACAACTGAATGCATTCAACTGAATTGTGTGTTCCGCATTTAACCCAACCCCTCTGAATCAGAGAGGTGCGGTGGGCTGCCTTAATCGACGTCATCCGCGCCCGGGGAGCAGTTGTGGTTGGGGGTCATGCATAGTATTTAGGGTACAATGTGTATTATATGTGTTGTGTTGTACAGATAGTAAACAGTTGATTACCCCTGACCCCTGACCCCCCTGCCACCCCTCCAGAACGTAGTATAGTACAGATAGTAAACAGTTGATTACCCCTGACCCCTGACTCCGCTGCCACCCCTCCAGAACGTAGTATAGTACAGAGTAAACAGTTGATTACCCCCGACCCCTGAGCCCCCTGCCACCCCTCCAGAACATAGCATGGGTAGGACGAGGAACGTGGCTCTTGTGGTGTGTGCGTGCGTGCTAGCGTTTGTGTGTGTTTGTGGGCATGTGCACGTATGTGTGTGTGCGCATGTGTTTGTGCGTGTGTGCATACTCCAAAGAGACAGTGGGGCTGCGTGGTCGTGCAGTTCCAACCCCCCCATTAACCTGGAAAGCACCTAGTTACATGGTTCACGGGTCATGGGTCATGGGTCATGGGTCTCAGCTCACTTGGAGGTAACAAAGGGTGTCGGGCGGCGCTCTGGGCAGGGGGGTGGGGGGGATGCTCCGGGGCTGGGCCATCTGACTCTGATCAGCCAGGCCACTAGGCTGGCCGGCCTGACGCTGGGACTCTGGGATGCTACTCCTTCATTAGAGAGGACTAAACACACGCGCACACAGAGGGAGAGAGACACACACACGTATGTATGTACACACACACATTAGGACTACAGAGAGGACTACAGAGAGGACTACAGAGCCCACAGCTCCCTTCATGGTGGGATCCTGTTACATTATAGGCCCCACCCTCTGCATGTACAGTGCATTTGGAAAGTATTCAGACCCCTTCACTTTTCCACATTTTGTTACGTTACTGCCTTATTCTAAAATAGATTAAATTGTTTTTTTCCCGCATCAATCTACACACAATACCCCATAATGACAAAGCAAAAAACGTTTTTTATACATTTTTGCAAATGTATTAAAAATAAAAATCTGAAATATCACATTTGCATAAGTATTCAGACCCTTTACTCAGTACTTTGTTGACACTTTGGCAGCGATTACAGCCTTGAGTCTTCTTGGGTATGACGCTACAAGCTTGGCACACCTGTATTTGGGGAGTTTCTCCCATTCTTCTCTACAGATCCTCTCAAGCTCTGTCAGGTTGGATGGGGAGCGTCGCTGCACAGCTATTTTCAGGTCTCTCCAGAGATGTTCGATCGGGTTCAAGTCCGGGCTCTGGCTGGGCCACTCAAGGACATTCAGAGACTTGACCCGAAGCCACTCCTGCATTGTCTTGGCTGTGTGCTTAGGGTCATTGTCCTGTTGGAAGGTGAACCTTCGCCCCAATCTGAGGTCCTGAGCGCTCTGGAGCAGGTTTTCATCAAGGATCTCTGTGTACTTTGCTCTGTTCATCTTTCCCTCAATCCTGACTAGTCTCCCAGTTCCTGCCGCTGAAAGACATCCCCGCAGCATGATGCTGCCACCACCATGGTGCCAGGTTTCCTCCAGATGTGACGCTTGGCATTCAGGCTAAAGAGCTCAATCTTGGTTTCATCAGACCAGAGAATCTGGTTTCTCGTGGTCTGAGAGACCTTTAGGTGCCTTTTGACAAACTCCAAGCGGGCTGTCATGTGCCTGTTACTGAGGAGTGGCTTCCGTCTGGCCACTCTACCATAAAGGCCTGATTGGTGTAGTGATGGTTATTTTTATTTAACCTTTATTTAACTAGGCAATTCAGTTAAGAACAAATTCTTATTTACAATGACGGCCTACTTGTAAAGCCCCCCCGGCCAAGCCCTCCCCTTATCCGGACGACGCTGGGCCAATTGTGCGCTGCCCTATGGGACTCCCGATCACGGCCTGTTGTGATACAGCCCGGAATCGAACCCAGGTCTGTAGTGACGCCACTAGCACTGCAATGCAGTGCCTTAGACCGCTGCGCCACTCGGTTGTCCTGTTGGAAGGTTCTCCCATCTCCACAGAGGCACTCTGGAGCTCTGTCAGCGTGACCATCGGGTTCT
>NC_140014.1:37135877-37153971 GCF_964263955.1 Coregonus lavaretus
CCAGTAGGAGACAGGGTTATGGTTAGGGCCAGTAGGAGATGGGGTTAGGGCCAGTAGGAGACAGGGTTAGGACCAGTAGGAGACAGGGTTAGGGCCAGTAGGAGACAGGGTTAGGGCCAGTAGGAGACAGGGTTAGGGCCAGTAGGAGACAGGGTTAGGACCAGTAGGAGACAGGGTTAGGACCAGTAGGAGACAGGGTTAGGGCCAGTAGGAGACAGGGTTAGGGCAGTAGGAGACAGGGTTAGGGCCAGTAGGAGACAGGGTTAGGGCCAGTAGGAGACAGGGTTATGGTTAGGGCCAGTAGGAGACAGGGTTATGGTTAGGGCCAGTAGGAGACAGGGTTAGGGCCAGTAGGAGACAGGGTTAGGGCCAGTAGGAGACAGGGTTAGGGCCAGTAGGAGACAGGGTTAGGACCAGTAGGAGACAGGGTTAGGGCCAGTAGGAGACAGGGTTAGGGCCAATAGGAGACGGGGTTAGGGCCAGTAGGAGACGGGGTTAGGGCCAGTAGGAGACAGGGTTAGGGCCAGTAGGAGACGGGGTTAGGGCCAGTAGGAGACAGGGTTAGGGCCAGTAGGAGACGGGGTTAGGGCCAGTAGGAGACGGGGTTAGGGCCAGTAGGAGACAGGGTTAGGGCCAATAGGAGACAGGGGTAGTAGCCACGTCATGGAGATGTCATGGCTGTGTCTCTGTAATAACCATGTAACAGCCTCCCTCCCTCCACACGCTGCAGTCTGTTGACCTGCCTGCCTGCCACACGGAAGGCTTCATAAACTGGTAGGGTTAGGTACACACACACACACACACTCTCTCTCTCTCTGTCTGTATCTCTGGTCCAGTGGGGCTGTGCTGCAGGTGAAACCCAACCTGGCCTGGCCCAGACCAAACCCTGCAGTCCTGCCTGGTCACAAGCGCCAAGAGTTTATCACTTCCCTTCTCCTTCTCTCCTCTCTTTTTCTCATCCCCCCATCTCTCATCTTCTCCCTCTTCTTTATCTCTTTCCCTCCAAAGGGTTGGCTTTATTGGCCTCCCTCCTGCCTCCCTCCGCCCCTCCTCCTCTCCTCCTCCTCCCTGCCTCCTCCCCCTCTCTTCACTAATGAATGAATTACATTTTATTTTCATGTCAAATCGCCAGTTGGCAATTCTTCTGGTGTTCTGTGCAGTGCCCACCGCATAAAGAATGAAAAATAAATCAATACATTGTAGTAGATAAGATTATCCAAGCATTAATAATAACCCTAGAGCAGTAAAAAAAAAAAAATTGTAAAGGAAAGGATTTTATATTTCAGAATGGGATTTAGTGTTATTACCATTCCCTGTTGTTGACATTTTTCATCAATCACTTTAAAGTGTGCATGTCTCCTGGAATTATCATCAAACTTTACAAACACTGAAATAAGAAGATAAGGCTGTAATCCATTAAGATATAGCATCCTGTATAGATAGATATATTTCTGTATATTTCTGTCGTTAACTAGCACTATGCTAAGTTCTTCGGTCAATACAGTAACATTGATGATGATGTGATTTATCCGGGCAATCTCTTGGCGGATGTTAGAGAGGAACCATTTTGTTTTGGTCTCTCCCTCTCTGCTCTAACGAACGATTGGTCCTCCCTAACTTGGGCTCTGACTGGATGCTGTCCTGCCCTCTGATTTCCATGTTGTATCATTTAGGTTAGAAAGTTGCTCTGCTCTTAACCTCATGTACCGATGCTAGGGACTTCTGCCATCTTTATGATGTCGCTCATTAAAATTAACTGTCTGGCTGTAAAAAATAGATTTCCTTTTAATGCTGCCTTCTGGATTCTCTTATGCACTTCAGATCTCAGATGAGGAATAACTAACGGAGCCCGACTCCTCTCTCTCTCTCTCTCTCTTCTCTCTCTCTCTCTCTCTCTCTCTCTCTCTCTCTCTCTCTCTCTCTCTCTCTCTCTCTCCCTCACTCTCTCTCCCTCTTCCCCTCTCTCTCTCTACCTCTCTCTCTTTCCCTCACTCTCTCTCTCTCTCTCTCCACCATTCATTTACTGTTTTTCCATGTCTTTCGTTTTTTCCCTGCTTTCTGTCCGGGCACTTTACACTCTGTCATCACGCTCTGTCATGACGCTCTGTCATGCAGGAGGGTGTAAGCAAACAGACTGGGACACTGGGACTCGCTCTATAGTGACCTGTCCACATAGATACCAACAAACAATCACTATCTGACACTAAGCTATTAAAACATTTACGATGGAGTACATTACGTATTTTCTAATCATAGATGTAATAAATATCACAACAGATTTATTTGAGGGCTCTGGAAATATTTACATCATAATTCCATAGTATTTATTATTTACAATGACTTTTTGGATAGAAGGGGTTTAAAGTGTTAAATGTCATTGTGGGAGAGACTGCCCCCTCCCCTCCCCTCCCCTCCTCTCCTCTTCTCCTCTCTTCCTCCCCAATCCTCTCCTCTCCTCTCCTGTCACACAGGGAATGCCCAACACAATTTAACAAGGCAAATTTTAAAAGACCCCTTTTAAAAGAGCGGTCTGCCCCTTTAAAGCAGGCCCATCAAACCTCTTGCCTTTTGATCAACCCAATAACCCCTGCCCCTTCTCATCGGCAGTTCTTTTAAACCATCATTATTGTGTGTGTGTGTGTGTGTGTTTGCGTGTTGGTCCCTGATCCCAGGACCCCATTACCTCTGGGGTCCGTTGGGGGACACTGCCCCTGATCCCAGGACCCCATTACCTCTGGGGTCCGTTGGGGGACACTGCCCCTGATCCCAGGACCCCATTACCTCTGGGGTCCGTTGGGGGACACTGCCCCTGATCCCTGGTGCTCTGTTTGGCCCTGCTGATCCTGTCTATAAAACCACAAAGCCAGGGGTCGCTGTACCCAGCTGTACCCCGCTACCCCACCCTCATTTAATCCACCTCTCTCCCAAATGGCACCCTATTCCTGTCAAAAACGTTGAGAGACGGGTCGGACCAAGGTGCAGCGTGAAAAGCGTACATGTTTATTAACTAAATAAACATTCAACAAAACAAGAAACAACGTCACGTGAAGTCCAAAGGGCTATACACATACCAGCCTAACAGGAACAAGATCCCACAATACACAGTAGGCAATAGGCTACCTAAGTATGATCCCCAATCAGAGACAATGAGCGACTGCTGCCTCTGATTGGGAATCATACCCGGCCAGACATAGAAATAGAATAACTAGAACCTAAACATAGAAAATCTAACATAGATACTCACGCCCTGACCAAACCAACTAAAGACAACCGGCCTCTCAAGGCCAGGGCGTGACAGTACCCCCCCCCCCCCCCCCCCCAAAGGTGCGTACTCCAACCTGACTCATTAGGGGAGGGTCCGGGTGGGCTTTCAGCCTCGGAGGCGGATCCTGCTCCGGGCGTGACGACCTCTCCCTCTCTGCCTCCCCGTTGCGCCCCTGGTTTGGTCTGGACCTCGGCGCGATGCTTCCCCTCTCCTTCCTCCCACGATGCACCAAGCCCTGTCTGGACCCTGGTGTGTGAGGCCCCGACCCTGGAGAGGGGCTGACTTCTGGGTCTGGAGTGGAGCCGCTGACTGGAGCTGAACTGGACCCCGGTGAAGCGGACTGCTCTGGCTCTGGAGTGGAGCCGCTGACCGGAGCTGAACTGGACCCCGGTGGAGCGGACTGCTCTGGCTCCGGAGTGGAGCAGCTGACCGGAGCTGAACTAGTCTCCAATCTCTGGGCTGACAGAATCACCAACCTGCCCTGGCCTTCACCCCCTCACCTGGTTGGCCTCGTGGCGCAGCTCCCAGGGCCTGTAAAGCCGGGCCAAGACCACAGAGAGTGGGGGGGGGGGGGGTGGTGACAACTGTCAAAGTAGGGGAGAGGAGGGGAGTGGAGAGGGGGAAGTGACTGTCGATGAATTCACACATCTCATCACCTCAGAGTATATCTCATCCGGTTCTGGCCCGGGGAGAGAGGGATGAAGAGAGGAGAGAGAGAGGGAGGCTGGGAGTGTGATGTTTTAAAGAAGCCCCTGGGCTTTCCCCTGGTTCCTGTCCTTTCTGCCCGTCTGCCTGTCAGCTGAGTTTACAACGGCAGGACAGATGTTGCTGGCTCCAACGATCCGCCAGAGCAGAGTCCTCTTTACCATCCGAACAACACTCAGTATTTGTCTGCCTCACATTAAGACTGGAAACTCCTTGTCTACTCTACAGAACCCCTTGTCTACTCTATAGAACCCCTTGTCTACTCTACAGAACCCCTTGTCTACTCTACAGAACCCCTTGTCTACTCTACAGAACCGCTTGTCTACTCTACAGAACCCCTTGTCTACTCTACAGAACCCCTTGTCTACTCTACAGAACCTCTTGTCTACTCTACAGAACCCCTTGTCTACTCTACAGAACTCCTTGTCTACTCTATAGAACACCTTGTCTACTCTATAGAACCCCTTGTCTACTCTACAGAACCCCTTGTCTACTCTATAGAACCCCTTGTCTACTCTACAGAACTCCTTGTCTACTCTATAGAACTCCTTGTCTACTCTATAGAACTCCTTGTCTACTCTACAGAACCCCTTGTCTACTCTACAGAACACCTTGTCTACTCTATAGAACCCCTTGTCTACTCTACAGAACTCCTTGTCTACTCTACAGAACTCCTTGTCTACTCTACAGAACTCCTTGTCTACTCTATAGAACCCCTTGTCTACTCTACAGAACCCCTTGTCTACTCTATAGAACCCCTTGTCTACTCTATAGAACTCCTTGTCTACTCTATAGAACCCCTTGTCTACTCTACAGAACCCCTTGACCTACTCTACAGAACCCCTTGTCTACTCTACAGAACTCCTTGTCTACTCTACAGAACCCCTTGTCTACTCTACAGAACCCCTTGTCTACTCTACAGAACTCCTTGTCTACTCTATAGAACCCCTTGTCTACTCTATAGAACCCCTTGTCTACTCTACAGAACCCCTTGTCTACTCTACAGAACCCCTTGTCTACTCTACAGAACCCCTTGTCTACTCTACAGAACCCCTTGTCTACTCTACAGAACCCCTTGTCTACTCTATAGAACCCCATGTCTACTCTATAGAACCCCTTGTCTACTCTACAGAACTCCTTGTCTACTCTACAGAACACCTTATCTACTCTACAGAACCCCTTGTCTACTCTACAGAACCCCTTGTCTACTCTACAGAACCCCTTGTCTACTCTACAGAACTCCTTGTCTACTCTACAGAACCCCTTGTCTACTCTACAGAACCCCATGTCTACTCTACAGAACCCCTTGTCTACTCTACAGAACCCCTTGTCTACTCTACAGAACCCCTTGTCTACTCTACAGAACTCCTTGTCTACTCTATAGAACCCCTTGTCTACTCTATAGAACCCCTTGCCTACTCTACAGAACTCCTTGTCTACTCTACAGAACACCTTATCTACTCTACAGAACCCCTTGTCTACTCTACAGAACCCCTTGTCTACTCTACAGAACCCCTTGTCTACTCTACAGAACCCCTTGTCTACTCTACAGAATCCCTTGTCTACTCTACAGAACCCCTTGTCTACTCTACAGAACCCCTTGTCTACTCTACAGAACCGCTTGTCTACTCTACAGAACCCCTTGTCTACTCTACAGAACCCCTTGTCTACTCTACAGAATCCCTTGTCTACTCTACAGAACTCCTTGTCTACTCTACAGAACCGCTTGTCTACTCTACAGAACCCCTGCCTTGGCAAACTGGATATTCTCATGCAGGGAAAATTGCGATCATCATGATCAGTATGTTTTATTTCAGCTCTTCTTCACAAGAATTGTGAAAGGCAAGTCTACTGTCACGCCCTGGCTCTGGGGACACTGTTATGTTGAGCCAGGGTGTGTAGATCTATGTTCCCTATTTCTATGTTGGCCTGAGTGACTCCCAATCAGAGGCAACGAGTGTCAGCTGTTTGCTGGTTGTCTCTGATTGGGAGCCATATTTAAACTGTCGGTTTTTCCTTTGTTTTTTGTGGGTTCTTGTTTCAAGTTGGTTGTGTTTGACCGTGTACTGTCACGTTAACGTCTTTGTTGTTTTGATCGCGTTTCGCTCAATAAAGAGTATGTTTGCCTGCAACGCTGCGCCTTGGTCCTCATCTGTTCCCGACGATCGTGACAGAAGAACCCACCAAGACAGGACCAAGCAGCGTGAAGAGGAGAGAGGATGGACCTGGGATCAGTGGAGTAGGAGTCTCGACTGGGCCCAGCCAAGTGAAGAGCAGAGAGGCTGGTCTATGGAGCAATGGATTAAGAGTCTCGACTGGGCCAAGCCAAGTGAAGAGCAGAGTGGTTGGACTTTGGAGCAGTGGGGTGAGAGTCTGGCGAGAACTAGGGAGGCCTGGTCCACGGGGAGGAGAGACACCCAGACATTTTTTAGGGGGGGGCTCACGACGTGGACGTCGGGGCAGCAGGAGGCCGCGATAGAGCGGTCCAGCGGGTTGACAGAGGAGGCCGCCAGGTTACGGGGGCCACTGGTGTTAAAGGGGAAGGAAAGTGTGGAGGCACGGCGAGAGGTACTGGGGTGTGTTACCAGTCCGGTCCGGCCCGTTCCTGATCCCTGCATAGGGCCAGTGGTGTGTGTCCCCAGTACGGTCCGGCCTGTCCCTGTTCCTCGCATCGAGCCTGTGGTGCGTGTCATCAGCCCGGCCCGGCCTGTTCCTGCTCCCCGCACCAGGCCAATGGTGCGCGTCGCCAGCCCGGCCCGTTCTGTTCCTGCTCTCCGCATCAGGTCAATGGTGCGCGTCGCCAGCCCAGTCCGGCCCATTCCTGATCCCCGCACCAAGTCTGTGGTGCGTCTCGTCAGCCCGGCTCGGCCCGTTCCTGCTCTCCGCACCAAGTCTGTGGTGCGCGTCGCCAGCCCAGTCCGGCCCATTCCTGCTCCCCGCACCAAGTCTGGGGTGCGTTTCGTCAGCCCTGTCCGGCCCGCTCCTGCTCTCCACACCAGGCCAAGGGTGCGTATCGTCAGTCCAGCACGGCCCGTGCCTGTTCCCCGCACCAAGCCAGGGGTGCGTATCGTCAGCCCGGTCCGGCCAGTTGCTACTCCACGCACCAAGCCAGGGGTGCGCATCGTCAGCCCGGTCCGGTCCATTCCTGCTCCACGCACCAAGCCAGGGGTGTGTATCGTCAGCCCGGTCCGGCCAGTTGCTACTCCACGCACCAAGCCAGGGGTGCGCATCGTCAGCCCGGTCCGGTCCGTTCCTGCTCCACGCACCAAGCCAGGGGTGCGTGTCGTCAGTCCGGCTCCGGCCAGCGGGGCCAGACCGGACCAGGGGTACTTTGGGGGGTTGGAGAGGGAGTGGGGATCGGGCCCAGAGCCGGATCCGCCGCCAAGGCGGAGTGCCCACCCGGTCCCTCCCCTGTGGTATTTAGTTGGCGCGGTCGGAGTCCGCGCCTTTAGGGGGGGGTACTGTCACGCCCTGGCTCTGGGGACACTGTTATGTTGAGCCAGGGTGTGTAGATCTATGTTCCCTATTTCTATGTTGGCCTGAGTGACTCCCAATCAGAGGCAACGAGTGTCAGCTGTTTGCTGGTTGTCTCTGATTGGGAGCCATATTTAAACTGTCGGTTTTTCCTTTGTTTTTTGTGGGTTCTTGTTTCAAGTTGGTTGTGTTTGACCGTGTACTGTCACGTTAACGTCTTTGTTGTTTTGATCGCGTTTCGCTCAATAAAGAGTATGTTTGCCTGCAACGCTGCGCCTTGGTCCTCATCTGTTCCCGACGATCGTGACATCTACACTAGTCTAGTAGCTAGCCAGTAGTCACACTCTCCTCCCACACCAAGACCCCTGAGGCCTGAGGCTTCCTATTCCTCCAGGCCCACGGGCCTCCTCTCCTCCTCCTCCTCCTACTCCCCCCCCCCCCCCCCCCCCCCCTCTCCACTGGAGGCTTGAGGTTTCCCTCTCTTCTCCTCCTCTCCACTGGAGGCTTGAGGTTTCCCTCTCTTCTCCTCCTCTCCACTGGAGGCTTGAGGTTTCCCTCTATTCTCCTCCTCCACCTCTCCACTGGAGGCTTGAGGCTTCTCTCTCCTCCTCCTCCTCATCCTCCTCTCCACTGGAAGTTTCAGGCTTCCTTCTCCTCCAGGGCCATGGCCTCCTCTCTCTGGTCGTCCTCCCCATTATCACTCTCTCCTTGGGCCTAACTGTTTGGTCCTGTCTTTTATGACAGGGTAGAGAAGGGCCATGAGGAAATGAGGTGACCCCAGGGTCAGTAGTGGAGTCAGGGGGCTGAGACCGGACCATGGCCCTGCTGCCCTGCCACCTCCACCCGTTAGCTCTCTCCATCTTTGTCCATCTCTCTCTCTCGCTCTCTCTCTCTCTCTCTCTCTCTCTCTCTCTCTCTCTCTCTCTCTCTCTCTCACACTCCACCTCTCTCACTCTCTGTCTGTCTCTCTCCCCCCCTCCCCGACCCTGAGCCGAACTTGCCAAGGGCGAGAGAGTCACAGCAGCAAGATTTGTGGCCCGTTGCCATGAGAAAAGGGCAACCAGTGGAGCACAAACAACATTGCAAATACAACCTATATTTATCGGTTTATTTATTTTTCCTTTCATACTGCAACTACTTGCACATTGTTACAACACTGTACATAGCCAATAATATAACATTTGAAATGTCTATATTCTTTTAAAACTTTTGTGAGTGTAATATTTAGTAATGTTTCCCTTATTTATTTCCCTTTTGTGTATTGTCTATTCCATTTGCTTTGGCAATGTAAACATCTGTTTCCCATGCCAATAAAGCCCTTTGATTTGAAATAGAGAGAGAGCGAGAGAGAGAGAGAGAGAGAGAGAGAGAGAGAGAGAGAGTACCTGAAAGAGAGAGAGAGAGAGAGAGAGTACCTGAGAGAGAGAGAGAGAGAGAGAGAGAGAGAGAGAGAGAGAGAGAGAGAGAGAGAGAGAGAGAGAGAGAGAGAGAACCTAAGAGAGAGAGAGAGACAGAGAGAAAGACAGAGAGAGAGACAGAGAGAGACAGAGACAGAGACAGAGACAGAGAGAGAGAGACAGAGACAGAGACAGAGAGAGAGACAGAGAGAGAGAGACAGAGACAGAGACAGAGACAGAGAGAGAGAGAGAGAGAGAGAGAGAGGCTACTAAAGGACAGGACCCCTTCCAGACTTGACCCTGGACTCATATGCCTTTAATTAAGCTCCATTTGAATTTGTTTACAAGTCCCACTGGTCTTAAATCTTCCGGGTCTGTGCCCCCACCCCACGGCACCCCAATGCCCCCTTACACCCCTCCAACACCCCACTCCTCCCTCTCATAGTCCACCTTTTTCTTCCACTTCTTCTTTTCTTTCCTTCTTGTCTTTAATATGGTGTTGGACGTATCTTTATTACTCTGTTTTTACTGGGGCTCAGCCACGGATTACAAGCTATTGGGGAATCCACCAAATAGGATTTTGGGGACACCCCCTATAAGATGTGTTGGCGATATAAAAGGTCTGCTCACTCCACTAAACCTCACTCTCCTCTCCCCCTTCTCCTACCTCCTCTCCCTCCCCTGCCCCGTCCCTCCCCTGTCCTTCCCCCTCCCCTCTTCTCCCCCTCATCCCTCTCTCCTCATCCCACTAAACCTCCCCCTCCTCCCCCGTCCTCTCCCGTTAGGACCCGGGGCCCTTTATGGCCCCATCAGGCACCCGCCTGGACGACTAACTGCTGACCTCATGACCTGCCAGTCAGAGACATATGAGGAGAGAATCTTTCTCTTCTTCTCTCTCCTTCTCCTGTCCCTTTCCCTCCCAGACTCCTCTCCACTATGTCTCCGTCACTGGCCCCTCTTCTGTCTCTTGTTGTCTCTTTCTTTCCTCTGTCTTCCAGTTGTTTGTTTATGGGAATGTTCAGGGGTGCTTTTTTTAAGTTAATGTGCTGATTGGTGATTCTGTTTGCTGTGCCATCCTTTTCAAATCCCTTTAAAGCATCCCAACCTTCTCTCCCCCAAATGTATAACCCTTCCTAACCATCCTCTCACCAATAGCCCAGCCTTCATGGCCCTCAACCTACTCCTGTTCACAGCTCTCACTCCCAACCTCGCCAATGCTCTGCAGCGCTCAGCCATCCCTTTACCAAACCCCTCTATATCCTCTCACCTCCACCAGTTGTATCATGTAAACGATTTACACAGAGCTCAGGCATCTTTATTAGGGGGTTAGCAGCATGTTTAGTACAACACAAAATCCCATCAACTGCTTCTATCATATTAAAACATTTACACGTAACCCAAGAGCTGTTACAATGCTTCCTACTTGCGTGTTAGCAGAGTTCAGCGCTAGTTACATAAATCCTGGTCCTGGGGAGTTTGGGGGCTAATTGGATATTGTCTGGGTTAAGTAAATGTTAGACTTCTCCTATGGCCTGGAGAGACCTGAGGTTAGGAAGGGAGGAAGAGGGAAAGCGAGGAGGAGGAGGAAATGGCTAATATGATTACATTTACACCATGATGATGTCCCTCTGAATTGAATCTACCACATGCCTGTAGTCAACATTACAAGATGAGAGTTTGTCAAGGAACCGCCATATCCTCATTGGGATAACTTATCCTCATTGGGATAACTTATCCTCATTGGGATAACTTATCCTCATTGGGATAATATGTGTACAACATATTTTCCATGCATTTAACAAAAATCCATAGATTTGCCATAGCTGTGTTTGAGGTTTGTAGTATATAATGTGTTTGTTCTAATAAGATGTATCTTCTGTCAGGTTTCAGATCCAGAGAGGCACCAGTGATCCACACAGCTACAAGAATCTCGCTGACTGCTTCAGAACCATCTCCCGCAATGAAGGGTCAGTGTCTGCTAGCCAGTACATATCCCCCTTTTAACCTTGACACAATAGCACACAGTACAGACTTACTATACTCAGCACTGCTCAGGTGTTCAATGTACACCCCCATGTTTCCTGTCTGAAGCAGGTGTGTGTTCCTGTGTCATTTAGTGTGTAGGGCAGGGTTGATTAAATGATGGGTCGGGACCCAATGTGGGCCCTGGGCATGTGAGAGGTGGGTCACGAGTTATGAAAATACATCTATCATCACACACTATTTCTTCTTAATTTGGGTCGTTAGATGGCGATTTGGGTCGCAGGAGGACGGTCAATTTCTCATTTGGGTCTCGAGCTGAAAAAGCTTAACAACCCCTGATGTAGAGAAATAACAAGGCAAAGTGCACAGATTTTACTGAAAAGATGGTGACCGTAGTATAAAATGATTGTTATCGTTTTTCAATCTGTTTTTTGTCTGTATTCTGAATTCCCTGTTCATTAGGGAAGTTATCCAACATCTTGCTCTATCTTTAACAGAGAGATAAGTGAAGGCTCTGTATTAAGCGCCTTGTGCAGTTTTGCACAGTTTTCAGTAAGAAGAACTCATTCGGAGTCAATCTGAATAGAAAGAATAAAAGGAATGAGATTTACCCTCTTTTTCTCCCAAATTTCGATCTTGTCTCATCGCTGCAACTCCCCAACGGCCTCGGGAGGCGAAGGTCGAGTTATGCGTCCTCCGAAACATGACCCGCCAAACCGCACTTCTTAACACCCGCCAGCTTAACCCGGAAGCCAGACGCACCTGAGGAAACACTGTTCAACTGTCGACCGAGGTCAGCCTGCAGGTGCCCAGCCCGCCACAAGGAGTCGCTAGAGCGCGATAAGCCAAGTAAAGCCCCCGCGGCCAAACCCTCCCCTAACCCGGACGACGCTGGGCCAATTGTGCACCGCCCTATGGGACTCCCGATCACGGCCCGTTGTGATACAGCCCGGGATCGAATCCGGGTCTGTAGTGACGCCTCTAGCACTGCGATGGAATGGGACTTCTTCTAACTCTAACGCTCCCTCCCTCCCAGCACTGTGGCTCTGTGACAGGGACATTGTGCAGAGCCAGGTGAAAATACGTGCCACACAGCCTGTTTATGGACAGACGAAAGCTTTATAGTGGATATAAAATGTATCTGTTGGGAGTGAACACGCTAAGAGAGGCCGACTGGCATGTGAGTGCATTTGTGTGTCTGTGTATATGTGCTGTGATAGGCTGGCTGGTGACAGTTGGGGAACTCCTTTGCTGGCTACCAGCCCACAATGCCTGTGTGTGTGTGTGTGTGTGTGTGTGTGTGTGTGTGTGTGTGTGTGTGTGTGTGTGTGTGTGTGTGTGTATCCGTGCGTGCGTGAGTGAGTGTGGGTGGGTGCATTTGAGTATGTGTCTACTGTCTATGTGTAGGTGTGTATGCATGTTAGGATCTGCCTGTAAGAGGGAGGATAATGTTGGTGAACTTCTGTGGACCTAGATCATTTTTAAAAAACGGACAAACATTTGCCAACCATGACAACTACTGAAATATTATTCTGGGTTGTTATTGTCAACAATGACAAGTATTTCATAGGAATTCTGTCTCACCCTTATCTTTATCAGCAGTCTTCTATGGAAGTCCCAGCACACAGCGGCTATTATGGGAATCCTCTGAGTAATGGGATGGGAGGTGTGTTGACTTGACTGACAACATGGTGGCCGCAGTAGTTTAATGAAAGAGAGAAGAGAGAAGAAGAAGAAGAAGAAGAAGAAGAAGAAGAAGAAGAAGAAGAAGAAGAAGAAGAAGAAGAAGAAGAAGAAGAAGAAGAAGAAGAAGAAGAAGAAGAAGAAGAAGAAGAAGAAGAAGAAGAAGAAGAAGAAGAAGAAGAAGAAGAAGAAGAAGAAGAAGAAGAAGAAGAAGAAGAAGAGCTGTCTTTGGAGACTTCAGTAATACACCACTGCTGAAGATGAGAATATGAAATACTCTGTAATAATACTCTTCAATTGTTAGAGTATTTACATTTTATAGGGTATTTTACAGTATTTCATATTCTCATCTTCAGCAGCAGAGTATTATTGTATTACTGAAGTCCTAATTATCAGTGTTAGTAGGCTATATGTTATCTGAGTCTGTAATCATTCTCCAGTAGACAGTACCTAGATCAACTCCAGACCTACCCACTTAGTTATCATTTATACAAATACTGCCAGGCCTCCAGTGTTGTGGAATTATTCTTTAAAATAAACGTATTTTGTCAGTTCAGGCATGGACTGAGCTAACACTAAGCTAACACTGAGAAAACTCTCTGTCTGTCTGTCTGTTTCGGGCTGTGGACTAGTAACCTGAACCCCTCAGCCCAAGCCTGGCAATTAGAATAAAAAGGAAAGTAAAGAAATTAGAATATTCCCATCTGCGACATGAGCCTTAAACACTTACTTGGTTTTTATATTGATAATGACGGTATACAGTGCATTCGGAAAGTATTCAGACCCCTTGACTTTTTCCACATTTTGTTACGTTACAGCCTTATTCTAAAATGGATTAAATTGTTGTTTTTCCTCATCAATCTACACACAATACCCCATAATGACAAAGAAACAACAGGTTTTTAGACATTTTTGCAAATGTAATAAAAATAAAAAACTTAAATATTACATTTACATAAGTATTCAGACCCTTTACTTAATACTTTGTTGAAGCACCTTTGGCAGCGATTACAGCCTTGAGTCTTCTTGGGTATGAAGCTACAAGCTTGGCACACCTGTATTTGGGGAGTTTCTCCCATTCTTCTCTGCAGATCCTCTCAAGCTTACATTACATTTTACATTTTCGTCATTTAGCAGACGCTCTAATCCAGAGCGATTTACAAATTTGTGCATTCACCTTATGATAGCCAGTGGAACAACCACTTTACAATTATTATTTTTTTGGGGGGTGGGGTAAGGGGGGGTAGAAGGATTACTTTATCCTATCCCAGGTATTCCTTAAAGAGGTGGGGTTTCAAGTGTCTCCGGAAGGTGGTGAGTGACTCCGCTGTCCTGTCGTCGTGAGGGAGCTTGTTCCACCCTTGGGGTGCCAGAGCAGCGAACAGTTTTGACTGGGCTGAGCGGGAACTGTGCTTCCGCAGAGGTAGGGGGGCCAGCAGGCCAGAGGTGGATGAACGCAATGCCCTCGTTTGGGTGTAGGGACTGATGAGAGCCTGAAGGTACAGAGGTGCCGTTCCCCTCACAGCTCCATAGGCAAGCACCATGGTCTTGTAGCAGATGCGAGCTTCAACTGGAAGCCAGTGGAGTGTGCGGAGGAGCGGGGTGACGTGAGAGAACTTGGGAAGGTTGAACACCAGACAGGCTGCGGCATTCTGGATGAGTTGTAGGGGTTTAATGGCACAGGCAGGGAGCCCAGACGGGAGATGACAAGTGCCTGGATTAGGACCTGTGCCGCTTCCTGTGTAAGGCAGGGTCGTACTCTGCGAATGTTGTAGAGCATGAACCTGCAGGACCGGGTCACCGCTTTGATGTTAGCGGAGAACGACAGGGTGTTGTCCAGGGTCACGCCAAGGCTCTTTGCACTCTGGGAGGAGGACACAACGGAGTTGTCAACCGTGATGGCGAGATCATGGAACGGGCAGTCCTTCCCCGGGAGGAAGAGCAGCTCCATCTTGCCGAGGTTCAGCTTGAGGTGGTGATCCGTCATCCACACTGATATGTCTGCCAGACATGCAGAGATGCGATTCGCCACCTGGTTATCAGAAGGGGGAAAGGAGAAGATTAATTGTGTGTCGTCTGCGTAGCAATGATAGGAGAGGCCATGTGAGAATATGACAGAGCCAAGTGACTTGGTGTATAGCAAGAATAGGAGAGGGCCTAGAACTGAGCCCTGGGGGACAACAGTGGTGAGAGCACGTGGTGCGGAGACAGATTCTCGCCATGCCACCTGGTAGGAGCGACCTGTCAGGTAGGACGCAATCCAAGAGTGAGCCGCGCTGGAGATGCCCAACTCGGAGAGGGTGGAGAGGAGGATCTGATGGTTCACAGTATCAAAGGCAGCAGATAGGTCTAGAAGGACGAGAGCAGAGGAGAGAGAGTTAGCTTTAGCAGTGCGGAGAGCCTCCGTGACACAGAGAAGAGCGGTCTCAGTTGAATGACCAGTCTTGAAACCTGACTGGTTTGGATCAAGAAGGTCATTCTGAGAGAGATAGCAAGAGAGTTGGCTAAAGATGGCACGCTCAAGTGTTTTGGAGAGAAAAGAAAGAAGGGATACTGGTCTGTAGTTGTTGACATCGGAGGGATCGAGTGTAGGTTTTTTGAGAAGGGGTGCAACTCTCGCTCTCTTGAAGACAGAAGGGACATAGCCAGCGGTCAAGGATGAGTTGATGAGCGAGGTGAGGTAAGGGAGAAGGTCTCCGGAAATGGTCTGGAGAAGAGAGGAGGGGATAGGGTCAAGCGGGCAGGTTGTTGGGCGGCCGGCCGTCACAAGTCGCAAGATTTCATCTGGAGAGAGAGGGGAGAAAGAAGTCAAAGCATAGGGTAGGGCAGTGTGAGCAGGACCAGCGGTGTCATTTGACTTAACAAACGAGGATCAGATGTCGTCAACCTTCTTTTCAAAATGGTTGATGAAGTCATCCACAGAGAGGGAGGAGGGGGGAGGGGGAGGAGGATTCAGCAGGGAGGAGAAGGTGGCAAAGAGCTTCCTAGGGTTAGAGCTCTGTCATGTTGGATGGGAGCGTCGCTGCACAGCTATTTTCTGGTTTCTCCAGAGATGTTAGATTGGGTTCAAGTCCTGGCTCTGGCTTGGCCACTCAAGGACATTCAGAGACTTGTCCCGAAGCCACTCCTGCGTTGTCTTGACTGTGTCCTTAGGGTCGTTGTCCTGTTGGAAGGTGAACCTTCGCCCCAGTCTGAGGTCCTGAGTGCTCTGGAGCAGGTTTTCCTCAAGGATCTCTCTGTACTTTGCTCTGTTCATCTTTCCCTCGATCCTGACTAGTCTCCCAGTCCCTGCCGCTGAAAGACATCCCCGCAGCATGATGCTGCCACCACCATTCTTCACCGTAGGGATGGTGCCAGGTTTCCTCCAGACGTGAGTGACGCTTGGCCAGAGAATCTTGTTTCTCATGGTCTTTTGGCAAACTCCAAGCGGGCTGTCATGTGCCTTTTACTTGAGTTGCTTCCGTCTGGCTAAGTGGTTGAGTCTGAAGCCAAAAAAACAACCAGCTATATTATCAGTTTTCACATTATAACAGCCTCTCTCTCTCTCACTCTCTCTCTCTCTCTCTTTCTCTCTCTCTCTTGTTCTCTCCCGCTTAGTCTCAGACAATATATTCTCAGCCTTCAGATTCAAACAACCCTTCAACCAGCCAACCAGTATATTATCAGCCTTCAGATTCAAACAGCCCTTCAACCAGCCAACCAGTATATTCTCAGCCTTCAGATTCAAACAGCCCTTCAACCAGCCAACCAGTATATTCTCAGCCTTCAGATTCAAACAACCCTTCAACCAGCTAACCAGTATATTCTCAGCCTTCAGATTCAAACAGCCCTTCAACCAGCCAACCAGTATATTCTCAGCCTTCAGATTCAAACAGCCCTTCAACCAGCCAACCAGTATATTCTCAGCCCGCCCCTCTCTCAGCTAGCCACTGTATTCTCAGCCCCCAGATTCATGGCTGTGTCACCCTGCATGAGGCGCTTTAGAAGTCATGTGGGTTAACCACCTCCAAAAGCCCTGATATTGTCACACCCTGGTTCTGGGACTCTATATGTTGAGCCAGGGTGTGTTCATTCTATGTGTTTTGTTTCTATGTTGGGTGTTTCTAGTTCGTCATTTTCTAGGTTTGACTGAGTGACTCCCAATCAGAGGCAACGAGTGTCAGCTGTGTGCTGGTTGTCTCTGATTGGGAGCCATATTTAACTGTCTGTGTTTCACTTTGTGTTTGTGGGTTTTTGTCCCGTGTTTGGTCATTGTCACTGAGGACTTCACGAGTCGTTTATTGTTTTGTTATTTCGTGTGTATGCTTTAATTAAATAAAGCAAGTATGTTCGCAACTAACGCTGCGCTTTGGTCCACTCCTTCATACGACGTTCGTGACAGATATCCTCCTCCTTCTCACTCCCCTCAGGTTGCATCGTAGGACCAAATCACCTTCCTTTTTTCTTTTTTTTTTCTTTTTTTTCTTTTTGGGGGGTAATGGATCAGCTTAATATTGCAGATAGATTGCATCTTCTATCAAAGTAATTGTCTGCATCACTTCCAATCCCCCATGTTTATTTTTATTTTTTATATATATATTCCCCTTTATTACTTTTCAACCCCACCATCCTTTCCCTACTTGGAGTAAATTAGTGAACAACAACGCCCAGGCCTCTACTTCCGGTCTATACTTACTATCTACACCTTATGGACAGAGTTAATTTTACAATAATTCTATATCTATATATATATATATATTTATTTATTTTTTTGCTCCTGAACTTCTTCTACTCTCAACCTCTCCGATCATTTTCATGATGTCCATCCGGTTTGCTTCTAAATGCCATATCTTTCTAACTGTGCTCTTTCCCAAAATCTCCCAACATACAACCTATATACTTATTATGGACACAGTATGCTTACATTATTAGCTATCTTTGTTATTATTTGTTGTTATTTGTTATTAGTCCCATCCTTCAACTCTATTCAATACCTCCCATCTATCTCTTAACACCATCCATATAGGATTTCTATTTGCCATATATATTTCAACCGTACTGTGATGTTTTACAAAAGTTCTGAACCTTTCTATTCTCATTGCTTCTACAGATTGTGAATTAAAAATAAACATTTTTGCTAAAAGTATTATTATATTATTGATTGATTGACTATGACTTTTCAGATCACCCAGTAATGCTATCTGCAAGGTTAGTTCCAGGTAAATATTGCAATCCTTTAGCCATTCCTGGACCTGTGTCCAAAAACAAGCTACAAATGGACAGAACCAAAACAAATGATCTAATGATTCTATCTCTTCACAGCAAAATCTGCAGAGCTGGGAAGATTGTATCCCCCATATAAATAACATTCTATTGGTAGCAAGAATTTTATATAATAATTTAAATTGAAAGATTCTAATTTTTGAATCCGGTGTCGTTTTGCGTGTCAGTTCATAAACACTATGCCATGGGATCGGTACGTCAAAGATCTCTTCCCAACTATTTTGCAATCTATATGGGACGGCTGTCAATCCTTTGGTCCTTAAGTGAAACTGATATACTTTTTTATTTATCACAGTTTTCCTTAACCAATTATGTTCTTTAATGC